>NC_067477.1:89379309-89509309 GCF_947179515.1 Apodemus sylvaticus | reverse complement strand
AAATGCAGTCATTATGTTCTAGTTTTCTGAGTTTTTATTTCATGGTCCCATGTATGCTCTTTTATTAACTAATTATTGTATGCCCCTGAATGTTTTAGCAGTGTGCATGCAAGCGCACCACATGCATGCATTGGATTTCCTAGATGTGGACTTAAAAACTGGTTGTGAGCCAACAGTTAGGTGCTAGGAATTTAACTCAAGTTCTCTGTAAGAACAGCCCCTGTTCTTAACGGCAGAGTCATCTCTCTAGCAACACAGCACATATGTTGCAGTTTATATAAATGTTAAAACTCATCAAATCAATTTACCTGCAGCAACCACAGAGTGTAAAGCTAAGTTTATTTTGGTCTCAATGCTTATAAAAGTTCAACTTTTATAGCAAATACTAAGTAATGTTATGATGTTTGTACCCCGCTACTATTATTGACTATACACAATTAGCATAATCTACATAATACTACATCAACTACCTGAATAATAATTTTTTGCTACATTTTTTTTTAAGTCTTGGGAAATGTGAGCTTTTGGTAGAACTTACCTATTGAGACAAAAACTAAGCAACTTCAGAAAGACAGTCTTATCGATTTCACTCTTTCTAGGTTTTTGTAGGTAGCCCACTAGTATCATTTGTGCCAAGTTTAAAAGTAATGAAAATTCAAATACAATTAGGAACACTGGACACCGAAAATGGATAAGATAAAACATGGCATGTCTTCTTGTGCTTGGGGGAAGGGGTCATGATGTTTTGGATACAGCAACGGAGGGAATGCATATAGTTAAATCGACTCAAGCACTGATCATCGCAAGCCAACTTTGAGCACATTAGTGTTAGGGAATGAACATTCTCTTGATGACTCCATGTGAGCAGCAGATGCCACCCTCTTTCTCTTTCTGCTGATGTAATAAAATGCATTGTGCTTGAGGAGGGTAATGGGGTGGGAATGAAACACGGCAAAATAGATTTATGATAAAAGAAAGGGGTTCCTCAGTCAATATCAAAACCTAAGGAACATCCAAGGGTTTGGCATGTTTAAACATTAAGTGCCTGAGAGGGTGGGAGAGTTTAAATTCTCTCCCAATTGGCAACAGCCTGGTGCAATTGTCAGTAACATGACGTGTCATTATGGCCGAAACAATTACTGCCTGACGGCGCCCCCACTACCCTGCATTCATACCTTTCCCTATACGCAACTCACATAAAAGTTCACTGCATAGTGCTTCATGTTCTCACGGATTTAGCTCATGATTATCTGTATAAGTCCCATGCCCATCTTCCTCCTTTCCAACTTTGGAGCCCACTCATCTGTACTCCCACAGATCTGGCCACCAAATCAACCATAGATCAACCAAATCTGGCCACCACAGGTCCAGAGAAACTGAAAAAGTTCTTCTTACTCTACTAGTCTTTGCAATCCTGGACCTTTCCCGTTCTTTGGTCATCATCTGGCGATATGCAGTAAACCTTCTAAAACATTAGTACTGTTTCAAAGAAAATGATTCTAAATAATAGTGATAAATCCCCTTACTAGATGAAACTTTTTATGTTACTGAATTTAACTGTATGTCCATATATTTGCTCACTGAATCATTCTTTATAATGGAAAAGAAGACTCAGAGGAGCCCCTCAAATGGCTTGCCATGGAATTTTCTTCAGAGCATAACATAGTGAATTATCAACCCAGTGTGGTAAATTCAAACAATAAGGGTAGGGTGAAAAATGGCAGATTTCCTTAGGGTTTCTGTTTGTGATGACTGTGGACACGGACACACACACACACACACACGTATTTATACATATTTATATATGCTTATATATATAAACATAAAAAATATATAAATACACATATATGTAAATTTGCATATAAAAGGGAAGAGCATACGGATCAGCTCTGAGAGAAGGAAAAAACATTTAAAAGATTTTATCCAAACCTGCCTTCTGTACAGTATTATTAGCATAACTGGAATGTCTGCAGGAAACCTCAGACCAATTGAAATGTGCCTTCAACCCAATTGCCCAAGACACACAATCATCTTTCTTCTAACTGCCTATCCCTATGTAAAATAAATACAACACTCAGAAAGCCTTAAGCATGTGACACCTAGGTGTCACCATATAGGTCACAGACAAACAAAAGTTTGTAATAAAGCTGGATTGGTGTTTCCGGTGTCAGATCCTTGCTGCTGGGCAAGAGGTCTCAGTTTAACCACACAGTGCCTCCTTTGCTGTTCTATCCAGGACCAGATTCTGTCTATGCATTGTGCAGCAACTCACAAGGGCTGGGGGTTTGTTCTGCCTCTTCCCAGCTCCTCCTCTTCCCACCATGGGCCTGAAGCGCCCCAATGACCAGTTCTTTTCCTGCATCTTGGCACAAGGTGTGGGGGGTGAGGTGGGGGGCGCTGGTCTATGGTAGGATAAAAGTAGAATTCTCTGCTGTCTACGGGGCTTTCCCCAGGGAACAGAGCACGGAACCCAAACTTATATAAAATCATATCCTGTTTGCAAACATCATATTCCCTCTGCTTCTCACTAATCGGGTCCCATAAACCCCAGCGCAGCCTGAGAGCCCATTCCTCATCTAAACAAATGCCATAAGCTCCTTTATACTTTTACAACCATGTCAAAAAATAATATTGCCTGCCAATAGTGATGTGATTGGAGTTGCCTCCTCTGAGCCATAAAAGAAGCGCAGAATCTGTTATCAATTTCTCTAAGTGTACCGAGGGAATTATGGGTCGATTCAGTTCCAAGTTATAAATGACAACTCAAAAGCCACAGAAGCGTTTGAAGCTGGGAGCTGATGACGACATTATCATAAAAGCCTGCTCGTCCTTGCGCTTGTGGGTTTTTTTTTCCCCTATCAAGTGTAGAGGGGTAAAGTAAGGCTGAGAAATGACTTCAAGATTTCTTCACACAGCAGCAGGTCAGATGGGATGGCCAGGAAAAAAAGATCACTATTTTTAGCGACATACCCTGAGGAGGCAGAACCAGCATGGTCCTGCTCTGGCTATTGTTGCCAGAGTCTTTCACTACACAACAGCCAAGGCTCAGATTTGGTGAAATGCTCTTTCAAATCGTGGGTTTTCTTGCAGTGGAAGTACTTCATAATTAGAAATGAGTCATGCCCTGGTAACTAAAGAAAACGAGACTCAAGCACAAACAAAAAAATTGGAAACCTGACATTGTCCCTTAAAACCTTGTTCTGGGGAGCACATTTTACAGTGTCCCCAGTGCTGCTCACCATGAGCTGGCTGACCAAGACTCCAATTACCACAAGCAATTCTGGAGGAAGTTCTAATAAGAAGCAGAGACTTCTGATTCTGTAATTTCCGAGGTCATCTCCTCAGAAGCCAATTAATTCATCAGCATTCAGTAGCTATACATTAAAGCTAGAGACAATGAAGCTGTATATTCAAAGCAATGACAGTTTTCATTATGGATTGAATATCAGCTTAGGTAATTTGAACCAGAGAAGTTTTTTTTAAAGACAAAAACAATTATCATGTGATTCCAAACCTCCACAGTTTATCCATAATGCTAAATTGAGCTACTCCAAATTCATACTGGCTGTCTTCTGTATATGCTGCGTATGTCTGGGGTTGCTTGGAGGTGAAATATAGGTTGATTGAAATACAAAGGACCTAGAATTCTTTCTAGGGCTTTATCAAGGCTAAAGATCTAAGGAAGAGGCTCAGGTACGGTCAAGAAGTTGATCTGAGCCTTTAAATGAAGAGTAAGAATTAATCATAATAATTGTAGGCCCAAGATAGCTCAGCAGGGAAAAACACTTTTGGGCAGTGCTGATGACCTAAATTCAATTCCCAGAATTCATAGTGAAAGGAGAGAACTAACTGCCCAACCTTGTTCCCGACTCCCCAAATCCTGGCTTGAATGCTCCCTACCCCACATAGACACACATAACTGGCAAAATTTAAATATAGCTGTGCAATCACGCAAAACTACTGAATCCTATAAGTTTGCCACAGCATCAAGCTAAAAGCTTAGCCCTGTTGTATGTGCATGAACATGCACACGTGTACACACACACACATACCAGGACCCATCCAGGAGACTGAGGAAATTTTAATAAGCATAGTGGCCCTCTCACATTCTCTCCAACTTTCTCCAGGGTTAGCAGGGTAACCTCATCTAAGTCTCATTCTGTCATTGCCCATACTAACATTCATCGGCAGTACTGGCACCAACCCAATCAGCGTTTTATCTAAGATAAAAAGATACTCCAGGGTCCCTGCTGTGGTTCATGCTGGGAGCACAGAGCCAGCAGTAGCAGTGTCTATTCATTCTTTAGGTATTTTAAATAACTTCCTGAAATCTTGCTAGCAGAAGATTAAGCTAACTTGGTATAGGTTTAGTGAAGGTCAACAGGGGTACTTCAGGACAGTGAGCCTCACTTACATCCCAGGTTATATTTTGAAGGGACATCTCAAGGATCCATCAGTAGTTAAGTAATGTGTCATGAATTAAATATACGTGTATGGGAATAGGTTTCATTGCACATAATTCTTGTAATAGCTTTGATTTCCTTCCCACCATAGTTCCTGTGAATTAGCTTTGTTTCACTCTTTGACCCATTTGCAGGTAAGCACAATTTCTCTTAAAATGATCCTTTGGGATATTATAACATACTGGCAAAGGCAATGAAAACCATTTCAAAAGTTATCTATCCTCTGCCTTTTAGAATGATTCTGCAAGCTCCCAGCATCACAGGAATTTTGCTACAACTGGCCAGGACTAAAGAGAGGTGATGCCTGTTCTGTGTCAAGGACAAAAAGGCAAAAGTCGCTGGTGGGCTGCTAAGAAGTGGGCCAGGCACCGTGAGGCTGGGGTGGGGGTGGGCAGAGGAGAGTCAGCAGCCACCTCTTAAAGATGAAGCCCGTGGACGAATGTGAAAAAGCACCTCATAGAGTCCACATGTGAGGGTACACTTCAACACTCACAGCCCTTCACCTTCCACTGTGTGACCTTCAAAAGTTCATGGCACTTTTCTAGAAATTCAATTTCATTTGCCAAAAATGATGATAGTAATACTGACTCCAGAGATGATTAAGAGCACTGGCTACTCTTCATGAGGACCCTTGTTAAAATCTCAGCACAACATGCTGGCTCACAACTCTGTATAACTGCACTTCCAGGGACCTGAAGCCTTCTCCTGACCATTAGGGCACTAGGTATGTGATACATAATCTATATACAGTGATAACATTGATATGCATTTTTTAAAATGACTTTTACATTTTGCTTGCTCTCCAGAACTCAGTTGTAATAATCTATCCAATCCAATGTGATATTAATTGGGGCTGGCGTTTTATTTCCAGAGTGGTAGGATTGGGGAAGAGCAGCCATTCCTAAGTTAGGCATCATTAAAATGATAAGGTGATAAAATATTTTGGAAATTTTCTGTATCAAAATAACAGAGTTGTCAACGTGATTTTTGTTCTCTCTTCAAAATCCACAAGCTTTAGGTGATTTAAATGTCTTAGTCCTTGGAGGCCTGACCTGGAGTTATGATGTCCTATGATGTCTGGGCACTCTATGTTACAGAATTGTTACTGGTAAGGGTTAACTTAAAATAGATGGCAAGCTACAGGGTTCGTCCTAATCCACAAAAATTCAGACATTTTCTTTATATGTTGCTGGATCTGAACAAATCTGTCCTAGAAATGTGATATAAATATCCTGTATCTAAGGGCCTTGTTAACAACAACAACAACAACAACAGGGACAACAGCAGCAGCAGCAGAGACAACAACAAACCCTCAAAGGGTTCACAATGCATCTTGTAATGCAAATCATTTTGTGTAGATAGTTTGTTCCACATTCACCAGCTATATAATCTATATACATAGCTGGTGAAGTTCTATGGACAATTGAGTTCTGCTACAAAGTTACTTCAAAGTCTCTCCTAGGAACCATTCTCTAGCCACACAAAAGCCTATGAATGCTGATGGCAAGGAATGAGTGCCTTAGCACCCAACTCGAATGGCAAGGTCTCACACTTTGCATAGTTCTACATCGTTGTCATCTCAGAATTTTTAAATCCGTTTTGAACAGGAAGCTTCATGCTTGGCAACAAGTTCAGTGAATCACACAGCCCCTCTGAAAGACAATCTTCAACACAACTCCAGAGATATATCAAGGGAGAGTTTGTGTAACTTTAAAAGCAGTAAACAAATCATCCTTACCCCAAGTCCACCACAAGGTAACGAGGAGAAGAATTTTCTAGAATCATCACCTGCAAAGTACAAAGACAAGAATGATAAGCACTATAAATGCATTGGTCTTATAGGTTGGGTGTTTATAAACGTATAATATGCCATATGTATTATTTCACTTATTAGAAAATTAATTAAAATTTAGACCAACCAGTGTTTATTTTCAGAATATGCTGCTTGTTTAAACACAGGTACAAACTCAAAGCAAATGCAAACAAACAGGAAAAACAAAACAAAAACAAACATAAAATTGGTCACCTCACAGGAAGACGTTTTGCTTGTGGTTCAAAAATTCTCCATGTCTCCTGAGGGGCCTTTGCAGTCCCAAGGGTAGACCCTGTCCTGAGCATTGAACAAAACTTCTCCCTTCTTTCTCTGCAGAGATTCCCCTGTATCTTGCCAAGATTCCAGAGTACTTGATCTCCACTCCCCATGTTCTCCTCCTGCCTGTCTCTTGTTGGGTGAGTAGTAGTGAGTTCTGGATTATGCAAATGCAGTGCAGGATGTAACTTCTGCCCACCTACCATGACCTCACCTGCAACAGTTTGAAAAGGAACTCCACATTCCTCAGAAAGAAAACAATCTTATTTTGTTTTGAGACTAAATTTCGTTATGCATTGCTCTTTGGCCTGTAACTTTGTAACACAAACTGCCCAACTCATTGAACTCTTCCTGCCTCAGCCTCTAACTTGCTAAACCACCACAGCAAGCTCAAAAGAATTTTAAAAATAATACAGCAGTACTGTTCATCATCATTTTAAAAAGTACAGTAGGTAACTCAGCTGCCTACTGAGTATCTTTTCCAACATGATGACTCAAGCCACGAAGCTTATGAAAAGATGTACAGCCATTAAAAAACTTAAATCCTTTTAAAATGTGCAGTCCTAACCTTTTTTATTAATTTACTAGCTTACAGATATGTGTTTGGGAAGATTGTTTGTATGGGTACCATGTGTAAGCTTGGTGCCCGCAGAACCCATAAAAAGGCATCCACTCCCTTGGAAATGGAGTTACAGGTGGTTATGAGATATTATGTAGGTGTCTTAACTGGGTTCTCTGCAAAAATAGCCAGTACTCTTAATCACTAGCTCTCTAGCCCAGGAACTTAGTCTTAATTTATACCCGAGAAATCTGTATGCATATTTACATATTATGCACACCTCAGTCAAGTTGAGATATAAGTAAAATCAAGTGTATCATAGGCCTCTCTGATGTTTGCAATTAAAAAAAAAAACCCACATAATACAATGAGGGAATGATATCATTTGATCTATTGATGTAAATACAAACAACATCAAATTTAACATAATGCTGAAATATTAATTAATTGTGATTATTTCCTGGAATTAAGGGAGTATGCTCATCATCATTGCTGGAACTAGGTACACATTCACACTTCACCAATGTTCTGATCAATAAAATGTCAGTCAAAATTGAAAACAAGTTTGTGATGAATTTCACATTATCTGAGTGCAAGTCTAAAGTGATTAGACTGTCACTTTAAAAAAAAAGCTTGTTTTGAAAAGAATAAATTTAAAGTGTTGACATTTTAATGCAACAACTGACTGGAAAATGATAAAGAAAAACTCATGAATAATGAAAACACCTAATTGTGTAGACAGATTCATCCTCAAAATCAACACAACTGAGGGTGAAACTCAATGACAGAGCACTTGCCCAGAATAAATAAAGTCCCGGGTTTAACATCATCCTATTAAAACTTCAATACTGGCACCAGTGAAAGACATTTAAAAACAAACAAACAAACAACAAAACCCCCAGAAAACTTGGGAACAAGAGAGACGGCTTGGTGGGCTGCAAATCATGGTAATCTGAGTTGAGGCCTCAGAAGGAGAGAACTGACTCTTTTGTAATCTGTCCTCTGACCACAGTGCCATTGCACAAAATGACTGACACATATGACCATGTGAACACACACATAAATAAAGCAAATACTTTTGCTTAGTGCTGCAAAGGGTAAAAATTTTAATACTGTTATTCTTAATAAGGTTATCCATATATCCTTATCTCAAATGTGAATTAAAAGCATTTTTAATATCTGAACTCATTATTTATGAGCAATTAAGAGAGGTAAAAGAAATGTTGTAATGCAATAAAGTATTTCAAATAAGTAATCTAAAATTTTATTACGCTCTAAGGGAATAAGGGAAATAAATTTATTTAGTGATGTTTAAATCTTATTTTGTTATATAGCAATAAATATAAAGTAATTGATAATTTTTAATTTAGTTATATGCAAGAAATGTTTTCATTACTTCATCTACTGAGATTATTGTTTAAGAGCACTGTATTAACTTATCATTAGACTGAACTCTGACTAGCTACAAGGTAATTAAAAAATGGTACTAGAACAACAGGGGCATTAGTGCTATAGAAAAACTTCTACTAGAAACTATTGGAGATAATATTTTCAAACTATCATTGTACAAGGTCCAGAGTGCTTAAAGAGGTAAATGGGGAGTCATGTTATTATCTAATTATTTTGTACTCTATAGACATCCTTCAAGATACAAAGACTGGTTGGTAGGTCTGGTCATACTGAATTTTATTTAAATTTTTGCTTCTGATTTTAGAACAAATTTTTGAGTTAGAAATGACACCTTCCATCTTGTTGGGAAGGATTGCGGAAGTCCAAAAGTTACACAGCAGCAAATGGAATGGATAAATGGGACAAAGCATCTTGAGTCTGTTTCTATAAAGAGAGTGGCATCATTCTAGTCTACTGGAAACCAAAGAATTATAAGTTTGAATAATTTAAATTCCACAAAGACTACAAAGCAACCTTTTAAAAGAACCTGGCAACCTACTGTAATCTGGAATTGAAAGAGATCAGCTGTACTTTTCATTTTTCAGACAATCTCAAGGAGTTCTAAAATATTGCCAAAGTTGAGTAGAGTGGCTGACCTTAAGGATTCTGAGAATTCAGCATCTCTGTGCTACCTGCACTAGGATAACCCATATTGAAATTGTTGCCTTGACCACCAAAAGATATCTGTAATTCTTAAATAAAACTGATGTTCTCCAAGTTCAAACTTCATTTCATTAATAAATGACTTTGTTCTCAAATCACGGAATGGTGATTGCCACGAAAGACTGCACGTATTAATTCATATTCATTGATGTTTACAGTCAAAACAACCCTAGTGTGTTCCCATGAAGCCCGAAGCAGGCTTGATTAAACTCTGTAGATATAGTAAAACTAAATGGGGAAGGTTGAGCTCTATCATTATCAAATTAAAAGGTAGACATATCTGCTTAAATAGCTAAGGCACCATAGAATCATGAAAATGAAAATGTTTGGAATAGAGGTCCTGTGGTTAGTTAGATGGCATTATTCATGTTAACATTTTAAAAATGTTATTAATATGCATAGCAAAAGAAAATACTTTATGTAAAGCATCTGTATATTCAAAGCATGATTTCATCCAAAGGAACAAAGAACTGGTTATGGTGTCATACTGACAGCTACTGAGATGCTGAGAAGAGAGGACCAACGGTTCAAAACCAACCTGGACTTCATAGACACTGTCTCAAAATAAATAAAAAGAACCAAGAAAAGTGATTTAAGGCATAGATGTTTAAATTGATTCATTTGCCTTTGGATATATTAAGAATAAATTTAATTGTATTAAATTTTCTTACCATAACTAATTTTGAGCAAAACTGGTTTTCTCTTTTTTTCCCCTAAAAACTGAGGATCTTTCTGTTCTCCTTTCTGCATACTTCTCCTCAAGCTCTCAGACCTGTTCTGATCCATACACAGGCAGGGACACAGACTCACTAGGAAAGGCATTTCTTTAGAGAGGTTTGTCACTCTGTTAAGAAGAGGGAGCATGGGCAACAGTGGATAATTGCTGCCCTCTCCCTGCTGTTTCCCAGGATGCTTACCTATGATGTGCCACAGACATGCTCTGAACTACACAGGACCAGTTAACATTTTGAAATAATATGGAATTAGGTAAAAAAAAATGTTTGATAACTTGAGAGTGATTAAATAGAATTCTTCAAAGGAGAGAGGCAAGTTTTTAAATGTTTCTTTTAAGTTAAAACTGTAAAATACAATTATTTCAGCATATGTTTCCAAGTTAGGTATTGTTACTCAATTATAAGAGCTTATGAATAAAATATAATTTTCTACTACTGTTCTGCCACTAATACCTCTTCAAAATATCTGTTGTTTCAATGTTCATATTAAATCTCTGCAGCTTAAATTTTATTTTGAAATCTGATGAAGTTTTGGGGAAAAACATACATTGAAACAAATTATAATCACTGGTTTTCTACTTGCACTATTTACTAAAATACTTAGTTTCCAGAAGAATGTCATATATTTTATATATTACATTAAGACCTCCTGGAAGTTTTCAGTGTATTGAGCTCAGAAATAAGAACAGAAAGATATTAGGCTCCTGTCAGCAAGTGCTTCTTGGCATTCACAATAGTGTCTGGGTTTGGTAACTGTATATGGGATGGATCCCCAGGTGGGGCAGTCTCTATATGGCCTTTCCTTCAGTCTCTGCCCCACACTTTGACCATGTATCTCCTCCCGTGGGTATTTTGTTCCCCCTTCTAAGAAGGATTGAAATATTCACACTTTGGTCTTCCTTCTTCTTGAGTTTCATGGGTGGGTTGGTGAGTGTGGGAGGGTGGGGAGGGGGGAAGCAGAAGGGGTAGGGGTAATGGGATAGGGGATTTTCAGAGGGGAAACAAGGAAAAGAGATAACATTTGAAATACAAATAAAGAAAATATCTAATAAAAAGCAGAAAAGGAGAACTGAAAGATAGAAACAAAGGAGAAGGGAAAAAGAAATTCTCATAAAGACTGAAAAGTTATCACCTTTCTATGTAAGAAAAATATAAGCAAGCAGATTGGGTATCTCATCTGGTTGCAGCTCAAATAAAGTTGATTTTGAAACAAGCCTCAGACCTTCTGCAGTGTCATTTTCAAATGTAGAATCTGCATCGGCTTCTATTTTACACAACTCATTCCAGGCAGCAACTGCTGGAAAAACTGATTTCTCTGTCACACTGCTTGCCAAGTATTTTGAGCTGACACCAGCATTGACTAATGGCCGGGCTGGAATGTGCTGTTCTCAGTAGAATGGAGGTCTGTACAGACCTAAGAGTGTCCTGGGGTCCAGCTTCTGTCCGTCCAGGGGGCTGGTGCCATACAACAGTGAGTGATGTTCAGAATGAACAAGCTGTATCTCCTCCAGGCTGGCTTTTCGACCTTGAATTCGCTGAAAGAAAACAGCAGAAACCCATAGTCTTTCACTGACAACACTCAGAAGAAAATGAGACCTCACATCACATTTAAGATGATTAATAACGGGCTCAGATTCATCATGCAAGAATGTGACATAGATTTGCCTGGTGAAACACCAGAATACAAATTGGAAATTGAGAATATGCAAGATTCAGATAAACGGGTCTCTGATGACATAAAGCTTTTGTTTTCTGGCATAAAAATAGACTTACAACAAAGAAATTAGCATTTGAATCTTCTGAATAAAAGTATCTTCTTCAGAACAAACAAGGGTTGTGATTTAGATGATAAGCAAATTAATCACCTTCTTATGGTACTCTAACCCAAAAAAGAGGCTGGAAGGAAGGAGGAAGTTAACACCACCAAACTTCACTATATTAGAATTTCTCTCTATCACTCACAGGACAGTTATTCCATGTGTGTGCTCCTCATGACAGCTATACCCCAGAGCAACATTTCTCAAAGTGTATCCCAAGGGATACTTACAACTCAGGGTCTGATCATCAACCGTTTTTACTGAGCCAATATTTAGAAACTTATAAGACAATTTGACAATAAGTTTTGTTTCGAACCTAACAAAGTCTTACAGGTCTTTAATTGCCATTTCACACTTAAAATATTTCATCTGAAGTATTTTAGAAAAGTATTAGTTAATGATGGAGCTGCAATCAAATAAAAACAAATCCTTCTGATAACTTAAGACCATCTACATTTTCTGGATGGTTTATATGTAGACTCTGAGAGAATCTCTCTCATTCTAACAAGGAGCTGACCTTCTTAATTGTCAAAATTGTGCATTAAATTAAACCTCAATTAACCAGCATGTGCTGTCCTTGACTATATTTCTCTCAGTACAGCCATGAACCAGATGACGGTTATTCTGGTATATGATGTAAATTCACCCCCACTTTTGAAATCTGCTGTGCCTCCCCAAGCTACAAGACAACACTAATGCATGTGACACTTAGAATACATGTGACCCTAAGGAAGCTGTAAGTGAACAATGAAGCACAGAACTTTGGTGAGATTCAAAAGGAGCCCATCTGCCCATGTTTCAGAGGCAGAAAGAAGCACCAGGTAACGTAAAAGAGCATCGCCATGGGGACCAGGACAATTCTGTCCTCATCCTCCAGGTGTAAGACGATGAGGCTGTGGGCAGCCCATTCAGTGCTGATATGTGGTTCACTGAGAGGGCAGTCTGGAGAAATCGCTGCATAGTGACACACACGTTTTACTGGGCAGGAGGCAGAGCTGTGCTTGTCATTAAAATAAATGATCATGTCACAGTTAGGGAGGAATGGCAGGGGCCACAGAGAAAGAAATGATGGGAAGCAGAAAGCCACCTTTATGTCCCACATAAACAAGCAAATGCATCAGGAATTTTCCTTACTATAACATTGAAGTTCTCTGTTTTTGAAACTATTATCTAGCACTATGTAATCCAGTTCATAGTTTTAGAAAACCAAGGATACACTTTAGAGAAATTATTCCTGAGTAAGATGAGAATTCTAATATGGAAGACTAAGGAAGATTTGATAATGATCAGGCACAGCTCACATCAATTAACAAATATCTTACAGAAGTAGGTGAATGGCTAGTAACCAGGAGACTTGGAAATGCTTATGAAAGACCAGAACAGCCAATAATTAGAATAACAAATAAAAGGTAAACTGAGTAAGAGGAAGTTGCAAGTCAAGGGCTCAGAGACAAAGTTTAACTAGATTTCAGAGGACTGAAATCCTGGTAATTCCACATTTGAATCATTTAAAACTAGAATGAGCAGAACTCAGAAAGCAGATGGACAGACAGTTCTAATTGCATCATGATGACCACTAAGAAAGGAAACAGTATCTTGTTCATAAACATATATCATATATGCAGATACAGCAAACCACCAACATGCTCAATAGTGTCAATTTTTCTTTCTTTCTTTTTTTTTTTTTTAGGATTGGAGATTAAATCCAAGGCTACATACCAGGTAAGCAGTCACCACCAAGCTTCATTCCCAGCACTTGCTGCGTGTTATATTTTGAGACAGAATCTTACTAAGTGGCCTAATATGGCTTTGAACTTGCAAAACTCTTGCCTCAGCCTGGAGCTACAAGCAATACTGACAATGTCAATTCTATAGCTGATATAAAGACTCATACTTTGAACACTATACTATCCTAAACCTTTTTCCATGTTTTCCCTCTTCAGTCCTATTTAGAGTTTTTCAGGTCTACATTGAATCTTTGCCTCTGATAGAAAATTAAACATCATTCATAGTGCTTTTTATAGCTAGTCACATATATTTTTAACCTAGACACTCCATGTTCGCGTTAAATATCTTTCTTATTCTTCAATGATTCAATAACAATTTAGTTGAATTCCTAGACACCCTCAAACAATCACCTCCAATAGGATTCAGGATACATGGTACTAGACAGTCACTTGAGTGATGATGGACTATAAAAGAACATCTGCTAAATTGTATATATCCCTTTGGGTAAGGTTGGCAAAGAGGCAATAAGCATGCATCTCCACAGTTCAACACGACTTATTTGAGTTTCTACATCTATCTGTCTCTATTCTTGCTTCATTATTAAAATGTACCATTGTTTATAAGTTTTATTCTTGATAACTCTTTTAGCACAAATGTTGGATTGGTCTATCATCTCTATCTATCATCTATCTATCATCTACCCATCATCTATCATCTAACTATCATCTCTCTCTCTCTCTCTCTCTCTCTCTCTCTCTCTCTCTCTCTCTATCTATCTATCTATCTATCTATCTATGTGTCATCTATCTCTATCATCTATCTATCTATCTATCTATCTATCTATCTATCTATCTATCTATCTATCTATCTATCTATCACCTCTCCTTGAAAATTAATTGTATTTTATATAAAGAAGTCACTATTCTTTTTTGTATTGTTTCTTTGTTTTGTTATTGAAGACAGGATCTCAGTCTGGCCCCCAAAGTCACCGTCCTCCTGACACAGTTTCAGGAGTTCTGGGAATATGGGGATACTTTACCACACCATCCAGGAAGAGCTGATTCATTGACAATACCCTTTGCTTCTCCAGCTGCTAGAGAGAAAATGTAGCAGAAACCAGCCTATGGCAAATGTCTCATATCTACAAGAACCCAGAGAAAGATTATTTTGAGATTTGTGTCTCATTGTGGGAATGTATAGACAATTGAGCTGAGTCCCTCAGTTGCAACCATAGTCTTTCTGAACACTGTTGGTGTGGCTTCGGTTCACCCTCTTCTTATCATGCCTTATTTTAATCACACTCAACTTTCCTCTTATACTGATCCCAAATACTTCTTTCTCATTGGAATTTAGTCTTTCACTTGTTTAGGCTTAAATAGATATTTTTATCTTGTCCCTTCTTTTTGTTGCTTCTCCTGTGCCCTTTATTCTTCATTTCTCCCTCAAGACGCTCCCAGGAGTCAAAGGTCAAAAGCATAATGAGTCATAAAATGGGACAAAGAGTTCTGTTCAGCTTAATTTAGGGAGATAGTGAGTTCCATTCTCATAGATGATTGGTCTGAAGAATGGCTATGTGAACTCATCTGTGATATACAGACCCAAAGGAGTTTTAAAAACTTTTGAGCCCAATGGGACATGTAAGGTCTCCTCCCTCCATGGTATGTAAAACAAGGCCTTGGATCTTTGCCTATGTAGGCTAAGGAATGAGTGCTTAAAGCTCTTCTTTTGTCTTCCTAATAAGAAACACCCCATGAGTCAGTCTTGTGTTCATTGTTCATTACCATTCTTTAAGTCTTGCTTTCAATCAGTGCCCACTGAAAATCAGAAAGGAGCTAGGAGCTAATGCCTAATGTGTATCTACTCTATGATTATGAGTATGATCAGAATCAACACAGATCCAAGACGGTGTCTGTTCAAATTGGAAGTTTGACTAAAGTCATGTAAAAATTACCATATCATTGAGTCTTACAATACACCATGGATCTTTCCTAAAGAAACAGTCTTTCTGAAGTAAAGCCTCTTAATGCAACGTGATTATAGAAAGAATGTTCTGAACATGATCTAAAAAGTCATACTGTGACAGGATAAAACGTGGCCCTGCCCACACCCACCCACACACAGAGTGCACACACGGTATAGATTCATAGTTTTTTTTTTTTTCCTGCCAAGGAGCAGAGAAAAAAGGAAACAGTTCTATTCCTTCCTCTCCTGTGTTCAAAGCCTGGATGGAGGCCAGTGTCCTAATCAGTTCTCATTGGCCCTGGAGGAATCAGAACCTTTTGTAAAATATAATAAAGGGCATAAAATCATGATAAAATGCATGAAAAAGCAGTGCCTTTGGTTAGGGAGCTAGGAATAATTTGGCAGAACAGATGGATTGCATTGGTTTGGTATTATTGAGGACATGAAAGGGCTCATTCTGTGGCGGTTCCAAACTAAGAGAAAATGTCCAACTTCAATTTGACAAGTCAAAGTACCTGCCTCCCGTGGGGGAGGGAGCTCCGTTTTCTTTAATCATTTTCAAAGTAGTGACATGTTAGGCAAAATTATCTACTGAAAGGTCTCAATTTCTAAGATTTCCTCCATTATTTGTAAGTAGAAAGATGCATTTAGGTGCTCCCCAGCACCCCCCACCCCCTACTGTATCCACAGAGCAAACAGTCATTGTTTTGTGGAGGTGTAATTTATTAATATCAAAGTTGCCTTCTGCAGCATCCATAATATTTAATGGCTAGAGCATAAGTCCATTGATTATTCTTGATACACAATTTTTTCCGAATACAAAAGGAAATGTGGTTTTGTTACTTGTGCACAAGTATACTTCTTGTAGAGTTACTGGGCTGCAGTCAATTGTTTAACCATGACGTTAAAATGAACATGGTTTTAGGCTCTTCACCTACTTAGTCCCTTTCATACAGGTCTCCTGCGTCACCTGTTTCCTTTAGGATTTTGCTTAAGATGAGGAGTGAGGTAAGAAAGCAATTCAGCAGGCAGTCTTGTAGGCTTCTGCTTCTTTCTATTGGTCACATGGAAACAAAGTGGATTGCATTTGGGAGTCATTTGGTGGCACTGAATTCTAGCCCTCACTCTCCTGTGTCATGACAATAGCTTCCCGTGAAACAGTTCCACAGGTTTTTGCTTCTTCATATATAAACATAAAGGTTCAAATAAACTATTTTGAAGTTTACATTCAGTCTTAAATGATAAGATTCTGGGCAAAACCCACAAAACTTGTGTGCATGTAAAACTTAAAACACAGTTCACTGCAGTTTATGAATTTGCTTTAGGGAAGAAAATTCAATTTCAATTTATGTTACAGTTTTTGAGGTTAGAGACGAGACTTGGGAGTATTTTCAACAGGGTTTCAAGTGAAGCCAATGTTTATTGGTATGATCACAACTAAGAAAATACATAGGTTTTCATAGCTGGTGAGGTGGTGTAGTGGGTAAGGGTACTTGCTATGAGGCCTGATACCCTGGATCCCACTTGGGATACAGGGAGAACCCACTCACTAAGATCATCACAGACTTCCTCACCCCTCAAAACACACTTATAATAATTAAATAAATAAATACATTTTTAAAGTGTTTTTAAAAAGTATATATATTCCAAAAAGTTAGGGCTTCAAATAATAACTTTCCCTCGATTTTTTTCAATGGTAGTGTGTGTGTGTATGTGTGTGTGTGTGTATGTAATTATGTCACTTCTGCTTTTGTTTGTTGTTTGTTTTTGTTGTTGTTTTTGTTGCTGCTTAAGATATGAAAGAAGGCTAGGAAATACTTCACTGTCTTCAAAATGCCACATGCCTCCCGTGTGTCTTCATATTATGTAATCCAGTGATCATAACTTGATTAAAATATTTCAAATGTTCTAACATCCTTCAGAAAACCTGAAAACCCCATTTTACTATAAAAGTCTTCAGAAATAATAAACATAGATCGTGTATGTTTTTAATTTTTATTTACATCAATTTCAAAACACTATGTTCACCTGAAAATAAGGGCAGGGGAGGCCAGGACATGATCTCTAACTTTAACTGCTCAATATTCACAATTAAATGAAAATAATTTCATCTTATGATTACTTTTTAATTATAAATAATTTAAAAGTTTGGCCTAAAACACTCTTTTTATTAGTAATAGTGCATACAACAAGGTTTCTATCAATGAATATTTTGTGTTGCTTTACACTGAAAAGTTTTAAAGGCTAAATTCTGTATAATTATTCAGTGTTTAGAGTGAGACTCGGTATTGCTGTTTAAGAAGTCCCACCTCAATTTCCATGCAGAAAGGAAAATTTCCTGCTCCTTTGTTTTTCCATATTAATACTGACTGGTTTGCAGAAGTTTTAAAATTCTAAATCACGAAAACTCTTGTTATAATCTGCAGGTGCTTTTCATGTTTGACTGAGTCCAGTGCACTATGATACACAAATACTTCTTGAAACAGCGCTTACCTAATTACACCTAGCTCATTTGCATACTTTCCAAACCACCATATTCTTTAGAGACAATTCACAAGCTTCTTGGTTTGAGTTTATTGCATTTTGGTTGGGTTACAAGGCACAAACATGCTTTAAAAATTGTTGCATGTATGTGTGTGTTTGTGTGTATGTGTGTGTGTGTTTGTGTGTGTATATAAACTAAAGAGTAAGTTGTTGTGTGCTACCATCTAGTTAGAGGGGTCGAAACAACAAATGTTTAATTGGATTTCCCTTAATTAGTAGTATTAATGTTTTGCAGTCTTGTCAAAAAAACCTGTGCATTTTAAAAGTTTCCCACAGAAAAATATATTTCCTTATGTGGGTTTAAATGGAGTATTTTAAATTCAGGTTTGTATGTAGGAAAATGTGTTTTAGAGGTCCTGTCCCCTAGCTACTGGGGAATCTTATGATTTTCCTCTAAACTTGGTCTCTGCTTGAGCAGTCCCAGAAGGAGCAATGGTAGCTTGGTTGTGTCCCAGAATTGTTTAGTAATTACTTTGTGTTGGCACTTGAATAAAAGAGTTAAAACATTTCAGCACAGTGTGTTGCTTAGGTTTCTTCTTATGAATTAAGCGAAACAAAGTTATTCAATATTAGTCACAAAGAGGCAATGCAAATTCCACATAATGTGCAATCCAACAAAAGCATTATAAAATGTTATTATTCTCCAAACAAATGTGAGAGCAAGCAAATGTCTGTGGGTGGCTTGGCGGGGAGGGAGTTATGGAAGCTTCTGGAAAAACAACTACAAGTACATTTCTAACAGATGATGGGTTAATCTGGACTTTTTTTTTCCTCACTGAAGAGTACATTCTTCTCTTCAGGAGCACACATACTTTGCAAGGTAGGCTACCTAATTTAAGAGCTTATTTCTGAAGAGGACTCTAAATGACCCCTCTGGAACCATTTTTCATGGTGATCCAAAAAGTTGCTGGCTTCGCTTTTTTGTTTTGGTTCCCAAGAGAATCACTAGCTTAAATATGAGTGATTCAATAGGGGAAAATATTAAATGGTATTGGCATGGGGGAGTAGTAACCACCTCAATTTTTAAAAGAAGTGTGCCACATCTTGCCAAGAGGTTAATCCTTATAACCACCATGTTCTGGTATAATAAGGATGAATATTTTTTCTGGCGCTAATCAGGACTGCTCAGCAGAGCCAAACACACCATAGCTCACAAACTAACAGCAGCGTGTTGATCTAAACATCCTCAGGAGTTAAATCTACTTGTGAACCAGGAATGTACATCTCAGATGAATTCCACAGCCATTCTGACTTCATACAATAGCAAAGCTGGAAGCAATCTGAGCAAATGCTCTACCCAGCACCTTCATGTAGGCATGAAAGAACCAATCCCCAGCAAGGTTAAGTGATGTAAGGTGCACAGATAATTAAAGGCAGAATCAAGGTTAAATAAAATGGTGAACAATCACTTTTGTGGACTCTATTTTGGTTAATTAAAAAAAAAACAAACCCTTGGTTTGTAGCTTACTCTATTATTTCAGAAAGAAATAATCCTTTCAATGTTTTAAAATGATGCTTTTTTTTCCCCTTGGATATCATTGCTATTTCGTAAGTATAAAATTACCTAGTCTGTTGGGTAAGGAAAGCTGACTTCATCTGCTTGTCAGCAGAATGGAGTGTCCTTGTCTTTTGTCCAGGGTTAATTGCAACTTCAAAACCAAATGGAACCAGAATAAGAAGAGAAAGGAGGGAAGGTTATTTAACATAAGGTCTGGGGTATGTCCTCCTCCTTCTAACACACAGCACCTCTGCTCTTTCACTCGCTTATTGAGCTCTCTGATGCTGTGAAAACATTTGGAACTGCTGACCACAATCTTGCTCCCCTTCCTCCTTTAAACTTAACCAAAAAACATCTTCTTAATAATCACTGCAATGCCAAATCAGTGACTTAAAGCCTTTTAAGACTGTGATTACATGTGCATTTGTATGAATATTTGCTCAGTGTCCGCTGATCCAAGATGAATCTTTTCTCCCTAGTCTCCTCCTAACAGCTGTCTAAAATACACACACACACACACACACACACAAATGCTTCCTAAATGCCAATCAACAGGTATATCACTGTCATCAAGATATGATGACACTCACAGGGTCACTTTGCACACTTTCAGATTCAACCCTCAATCTAGGCCTACTGAGTAAGAAACATTGGGGTTGAAGCAGTCTGTATTTAAACATCCCTTAGAGTATTTTGACATAACCTAATACTTAACATTTTTTTTCTATAAACTGAGGTTGATTTCTAACCATGAATATTTGCAATGAGCCGGAGAGAAAATGCTGTCACAAAGTGTGAATTTAGACAGTTCAAAGGGATGTGCCAACATAGCTTGAATGCATCTTTTTTTCCCCACTTGGTTGTCCTTATCTATGAAGATGAATACATTCCGTCTCTTTGGAATGATTGATTTGAGAGGACATTGTCATGAGATGACTTTGTTCAGATTGCTAAGGAAACAGAGATAACCTCCGAGTAGACCTGGCATTCAATCCTTGGGAAAGCAACCCACAAGGAGTATACCTCATCTTGTTCACCAGGGAAGGGAGCTCAAGTGTCCAGGACACTTTAGAAATCATGCGCTTGGTTAAATCGCTAGTGCACTTTATTAAACAGCCACATCCAACATGGCCACAACCCAACTTCCTCGTTGGAGTGAGCAAGTTAACCCTGTCAGGCAGACTTTATCTGTCTTTGATTCCATTAGCAGGTTCAGGCGCAATGACTAGAAACCCTTTAGGGAGGAGGCCTCTCTGCTTTTCAACTAGCCAAAGATCATACATGCAACGCCCCCTACAGAATAGTAACATTTTATTGTTTTTTTAAATGTTTGTTTTACAGACTTCAAATTTTCCAAATATGAGATAGATTTCTTAGATTCATTACAAAAAGGTTTAATAAAATATTGATACATTGATATTAAGAATTAGCTTGTAAAGAAAACTTTAAGAAATCTAGGAGAATATACATTGTTGAAAGTATATTTAGCAAAGGAGTTACTTAGGGGAGTTCTGGATCTGTGTATAGATGCTACCATGTTTAAATGGACCACATTTCTTTGATACAATCTGTGGGGTTTTTTTTTCATTTAATTTTTTATTTTCTAGTTATATGAATTGGGAAGAGAAGCATAAGAGGCCATAAAACTATTCCATTCCATTTGGGTCTATATTTTATTTTACATACAAGGAAAAGTCTTTAGGAAAAGGCATTGCATATGTTTACTTTACGATTTCTAAAAATTTTATTTTGAATATTTCCAAAAATATCATCTGAGACAGATGTTAGATTCTGAAGTGTATAAAAGTAAATGTCTAAAAAAAATGGTTTTATAAATTAGGTTGAAATCTCTAAAATCAAAGAGCAATTACTTTCATCTGGGCAATTGTTTCTTCACTCAAATAACCATGGCTGCAACATACTTTAATTTAAAAAAGAGGGTGGTCTATGTGCGTTATTGAGATGTTTTGATAAGACATCTGTGCTTAGTGTGCATTAAGAGCTAATCCAAGCCATGCAGACACCTGGGAGACACTGTGTATTGGTTTCCTTTTGTGTCTCTGTGATAAAATGCTGTAACTAAAAGCAATTTAGGGGAAGAATGGGTTTATGTGAATAGCAATTCCAGAGGGGTAGTGTCCACCATGGTGGTGGTGGTGGGAATCATAGCAGCCGTCTGCGAAAGCAGAGCAGTCAGTACAGGCAGGTGAGGGAACACATTTTCATTCCTACACAGGAAGCAGAGGAAAACAGGAAAAAGGAGAATACCCTTTGAAAGCTTTCTCTTGGGAAGTACTTCCTCTAGCAAGGTCCCACCTATAAAATACTGCCTGACATCCTCAAAAAGCAGCACGAACTGGAGATCACGTGTTCAAATCCTTGAGGCTATGGGGGACATACTCATTCAAATCACCATACTGAGGCAGGAGGATCAACAGTTTGGGGTTAGACTAAGTCTCAAAAACACCAAGCAAACAAACAAACAAAAAAACTAATCCCTTGACTGTATCTCTCAATTGTTTTATTTGTTGATTTGAGGGTTACATGTCACTAAAAAGGCTCCTTCTTGCATAATGAGGTTGGACTAACCTTACCCTTTCCTATCAACTTTATACTTGTGGTGCTTCTTGCCAGAGTTTGTATCAAGTCAGGCAGGGTCATATAAACCCAATTTGTGTGATTTATATATATGAATAATATTATATATGAATAATATATTTTAGGGACTGAAAAAGATGCCTGGCCATAAAAGAATGATTATAATTCTTGAAAATTTTTAGATCAGGGGGAACCACACAATATTTCATCCACACCCACATTTTGCTTCCTTTTACAAATAGACTTCAGGTGATAAATCTCTGTAACATTTCTACCCAACAATGCATTGAAGTCTGGGATCAGCCAGTGTCAATGCAACTGGAAAGAAGCCAGCTGCTACAGGCCACACAACAAAGACCTGTATCACAAACAAAAAATAATGTAAACAACAATGCCTCAGATGACAAATGACCAAGACATTGCCAAGCAGGAAAATACCTTCAGCGGGTACAAAGGACAAGCAGGGAGGCTCACAGGCAAAATGCATCTGAACATCAAGATCAGCCTACCAAAATTACATCTCCCCATGCAGTCCATAGGTATATTTGCAAAAAAGACTACTTTGGCCTCTAATCCCATTTTCCAAAACCATGAACTATTTAAAGATAACTAACTCTAAAATTAACCAGAGACAATGAAAGCCCTTTGCCAAGTAATGTAGGTGGCAGGGGTAAGAGATACGAGTCCTTCACACAGGAAAGGAGGACTGAATCAGTGTGGTTCATTCTCCTTCACCTTGGGGCTTCTACATTTAATCAAATGTAGAAACTTTAAATATGAGAGAAGTTTGATAATTTCATCATAGACATGTGAGCTTGTGACACCTACAGCCTCATCACTGCTCAGGTGTGTTCATTTACAACCTCAACTGCTGGTGAACTATCAGACATTAACAATGCTTTGATGTTAGAAAGATTGATAATTCTACAGTGGAGGATAAATTGCTCACCCGATTAAGCTTAAAATTGAACGATGATGGTAACTTTTCATGTTCAAAGAGAAGGGAAGGATCAGACAATTTTAAGCCACAGTATCAAACACAGGCAACTGCAGTTGGTTGGCCTTGGGAGCATTAATTTACATATTTACACATATGTATTGATTTAAGTATCATCTGTCTTATTATTATTATTATTAGTAGTAGTAGTAGTAGTAGTAGTTGTTGTTGTTGTTGTTGTTATTTTGCTTCATGTCTTTTCTCTGCTTCATTCCATGCTAGAGATTAAACAGACACTAGACAAAGGCTCTAACACTGTTATGTCCACAGTCCTCCTTTTGCTTTTAGAATTATAAGGCAGGTTTTAATCAAAGTTAACCAGCCTGGCTTTGAATTCATTCAGTAACCAAAGTGATCCTTAAATTTGTGATTCTCCTGCTTCAGGCCCTGGATTAGGTAAGATCTAGCTATAGATTTACTTAAAAGTTGAAATTGAATGTTAATTTTGTTGATTGCATTTTGGGTGGCTAAAGTTAATATACAATTTGAATTTCCAAAGATGTGCTTAGAATTGAAACTATCAATATACAAGCTATAGGTGACTAACATAATCAGCATGGAAGAACATTATCTTAGGATTTATATAATATACAAACATCCAGCTACATTTCATATAACTTGAAACACATAACACTGTTTATGATTCAGGCTGAAAGAGATGGTTCAGAGGTGAAGTCTAAGTGCTGTTCTCCATGCAGGTAAAGGCTCCCACATAAATACAATTAATAATCATAATCACAATAAACCTTAAAGTAATTGTTATTTTATTGGGGTATAGATATTTTAGTATGTTCTTAATGATCAGTGCTCTCAAACCATAGTTATAATCAAATGCTATTTATCTCCTTAGACACCAACCCTAGAAAATAAGAACAGTACTTAATTTCCTTCATAGATCCACATAAAAGGACAATCACCAAAATTCCACATGTTGGGATGTCCATCTGTAAGGACAGGGATGCTATAAATCTTGTACTGAGATTTGTACTGCCAGCATTTGCAGCATGTCCAGAAAACAATATAGACACAGCAAAAAGTTTCTTAATCAAAAAATACTGAAATCAACACAGAAAATATATGGAGAATATCTCTTCTTTCAAAAATATTTCAAACTCAAGTGTAAAATGCTGCTGGATTTTAGACATTTAGAATAAATAAATCAAACAGGTGCTCCTCATTTATTCCAGATTTTGTAAATTTGATAGGCATCCTTCCAAATTGTTATCATTTTTCATTTTAACCTGGATAGCCTAAAGAAACAAGCTTTTGAAGCATGCACGGGGCTCACTAGCAGTCTAAAAGGACAAGCCCAGAGGAAATTGATAAAGTAAAAATATTAAAACATATCACAGAGTTATAAAGGTATCAATTAGTCACGTCAATAAAAGAGTTCCAGTGAGAACTGTCAATCTTTATACGTGCTCATTTCAGAAGCAGAACATCCTGCGCCTGTGTTGTGAGTAGAATCCAAAACAATAATTGCAAATATTTAACACTTTGCAAACAGCTTCTCTGATTAACTTGATTTTCGACACTAATTTGCAATAATGGTGCCATACTGCATGGACAATAAAGGTATGGTAAAATACACTCAATGCTTTAGCATATACACTGGAACTATGATGAAACAGCTACTCTGGCCACTAAACACTGAAAACCTACTGTGTGCCCAGAGACAACTGGAAGTTTGGTGCCACTTGTGTCCTTGGCACATCATCAGTCACGGAGTTTGCCCTGAATGGTTAACATTTTTCTACTACCACTCAGATGAATACTAGCCTCTTTAAGTGATTTATTTAAGTAAGTAAAAGAGTGTGGCCAATTCAGGATTACCTCACATTTATTTAGCAGCCCGGTTTCTTGCAGCCGTGACCAGATGCTCTGTATCCGCCCGGCGTGCTCAGGGTGGGTGGTGGAATTGCCACAGATGCACTGGTGCTTCAGCATCAGAGGGTCATAGGCAATGCCTTTGAGACCAAAGAAAAAATACAATCAAGAGTTGAGATACACAAGGTAGTGCTATGCATTAGAAGATAAAATAATTATTCTGAGGTGGTTCTCAGAACCATGTGACAGCTATTAAGCCCTGTGTGTCTGTAAAAAAAGAAATCTACCCATAGATTAAGCAGTACTTAAGCCTAAGTTCAATAAATATGTAAAATGACATATTGTACATATATATATACATATATTTAACTTATACACAATTAAGTCTTATCAGTATTTCAAATAATTCTAATCATTGCAAACACTTTGAGGCAGACGAATCATTTCAATATGGGTTTTAATTTTGTCAGTGAAGTTATAAATTAAGCAGTTTTAAAACCGTGTAATTACTTTTGAGTAAACTGGAGTTTTACTTTAGGGTTATTTGTTAGAATAAACTGGGGTAGTTTCCAAAGTCTTCCCTAGTCAGTTTAGCAATCAACTGGTTGCCTAGTAAGTTTCTTTGCTCCCTGTGTTTCTATTACAATATTTGTTATCATACAGGCAATGCACCTCGTAGGAGTAGACAAAGTTCTGAGCACATGGACATTGCAGGTGAGATCACATTGGAGTCAAAGACGCTAATGCTTCAGACTGATAGGAATAACCAGGCTTTCCCCAAGTTAGGACTAGAAAGATGGTGATGTCTTCTGATCTAATATGTATGTTATAAAAGATTTGCCTGTAAGTAAAACTAATTTATGCAGAAACTATTCATTGCAGCATCAATGTTGACTACAACCTGGAATTTGAGACTTCCTCATGGCCTGGCCAGATGCTTTCCTCTCCTCATGCCCCTCCTTGGCATTTTAATCAGTAATGCCAGTGGGAGCACATGAAGTCCTGAGTGAATGTGTGTCATTGACATGAGTACAGCCATGTTGAGGTTCCCATGGACCATCAAGGCATGGTCCAAGGACTAGCACTGACAAAGAAGGGTTAGCCATTAGCTAAAACCAGTGTGTGCAGACAGAATAGCTACATCTTCCTCATCATGGGTGTGACGTTGCAGAGCTATCAACCCTATCCTTCCCCAGGAAGACTACATCGTGAGTCTGCGCCCCTGATGAGACTTCCTACTCAGATCCATCAGCCAAGTCCTCATTCAGCTGCACACAATAAATCTGCATCCTCATTCAATGCTATGTAACAAAAACGCTGAGTTTCTGAGCTTCTGATCCTTGTCAGAGCACACAGCCTGCCCAATCCCAGCTTACCTACAAATGTGTCTATGTGTCTGTCCTTTCTTAATTCCCCCAAAGAACCCAGTTAGGTCAAGTTCTAAGCTATGCAAGTCAAATAGAATCCCAAGTCACACAGTGCCAAGTATGACTTACATGAGACTCCTGTAGAATTTCTTTTAAAATGAGTATCAACTATAATGTCTTTAATACATATTTTATAGATATTAAAACTCAGTATCAGGAGTTACTTACATGTGATATTTTAATTATGCCCTTTGATAAGAAAACTTTTACAAAGATTGGTTGAAAAAAGGTATTAATGGGCATAATGTAGGATTTTGGCCAGGCAAGGGATAATGTCATTTACAAAACTGTTGGTTATGAGGAATTAATTATTCAAGCAAATATCTTTCAATAAATGACCATTCAAGTGCATTTTCCCCAGCTGATGGGGGATCAAGTGCCCGTGACAAGAAATTAAAGAACAGTAATAAAAACTACTTAGTAACTTAGAAACACCAGCCGTTGATCTGGTACCATAAACTGACTTAAACAAATTTCATTTTCCCTTTGACCTACATTATTATGTTAGAGAAATGTTACTGAAGATGGGAAGTATTTTCCCTTGAGTGCCCTAAACTCATGCAGAAGAATGACATCTGCATTTTGAAACCATGTGGTAAAAATTATGTCTGTCAGAAAATATTGTATAACTGTTCCAAATAACATCCATTCTTAAGACTCACGGGCTTCAAACCCCGTCCCTGTGCCTGCTTCTGATCTCCTTGCATCTCTCTCAGGCTGGCCCTCCATTCCAAGCTCACACACTTATCTATTTGAATGCTGAAATTTCCTCTTGAATGTTTGGATCTTGGTTTTCCTAAATGCCAGTGCCTCTAATTCTCGATCTTAAACAACACTTGGTGCTCTTCATTTTGACAAGGGATTTCAAGAGCCTTTGTTGCTTACACCAGAAACCTTGCTGCCCCCTTGATATTTCCTAGACTCCAAAGGTATGTCTGTTTTTCTTCCCCAACAGATCCTGACTCACTCACTTCTTATCTCCTTGGTGTAAACCATACATGATCCAAAGGCTCTCTAATCTGGACTCCCAAGATAGCAGGGAACCAGCTACTTGATTTTCCTGATGTTTTCCTTTGCCACACCACACTAGCTACTTTGTTCACAAACTTCCCCTCACTGCTGAGAGGGACATTCCATGAATACAGCACAGATAAGTGTCCCTTCTCTCCTCTGTAGTTTTCTTTGCACATGCCTGCTGTAGGTTTCTGTTTCTACAAAAAGGCCTTTCTTGCATTCCTCAATAAGGTCGTAACCTGCCGGCTTGAGATCTTTCTACATTCTGTTATGTCTGTGCTCATAGTCCTTCCTCAGCTTCCGACCTCCCACTCTCAGTTGGGTCATTCCATTTCATTCTTCAAGACTCAGTTTGGATGTCTCCTCAGAAAGGCAATGCCTCAGATCTGTAAATTAGATCTCTGTACCAGCATGTTTGACCTCTTAGCTTCTTTGTGATCTTAGGGCTTCTTCAGTGTGCTGATGATGATTACTAATGTCACATTTTTCTCAGTATCATGCTTTATTCATTATATATGGCAAGATATATAGAAGCACAGACTGTAGTTGCATTATTTAAATTTGAATTCCCAGCTTTGACAGCCATGTTTGGATACAGCATGGCCCCTAGAGCATGCTGAAATAAACTAGGGGAAAGCACTGGTAGGCGAGTAGACTCAAGAAGTGAGTTGGTGATTCTGATATTCGGGCTTCCTTGATGCCATCAGCCAGTAGATCTGCTTGGAGTCATGGTGCTGGTGTGGCCGTCACCGGTCCACTGCGCTGCCCTTCAGTTTACACGCTTTGTCTTTCAGACAGAAAGCATTTCTTTTGCCACATTTTATATTTCTATATAACATTCTGCATAATTTCACTGTTTTTATTTTCCACAAGATCCAACGCACATGAATATTCTTAAATGAGCCAAAAGGAAGACGTTAAAAAGGACAGAAAGGAGGCGGACAGCAAGGAGGAGTAACTCCCAGAGCACGAGGTCCACAGGTGTGTCTTCATGATTTGTCTTTATCAAAGTGATTTATAACTTGCATTGCATAGTTGGAGCTGCTTAATAAATTTTCCACTTCTGTTACATGCTACAACAAATGGCAAAAATAACACAGAAATAAGAAGTACAATACCTGCCCCATTCAAATATACTCAAGAGTACAAAATAGAGTCATTGTGTTTCTGAACTATTTCCACTTTTTATATAAGTCTTAACTCATTTACATAATAACTTTCCCCACTTTAATTTTTTACAACATATACTATCAATAAAAACTAAAATTACAAAACAAGCTGTAGTACTTCAAATCTATTGCCCAGTATCTGGAGATTCTAACACAAAAACCAGGAGCTCTTGGAAAGACATTTGAATTTAAGGGGGAAATAAATAAGATCTGGAGTCCCAAACCCCTACTGACTCATCCTAATGATGTATCAATGAGGTGTTAACAGGTAGATTGTAAGGTGAGACATCTACCCCATCCTCCATCCCTTTCCTCTTTCCCCCCACCCCTGTCTGAAACAGGGACTAACAGGGTGGGAAAGCAGTGTGCTCTTCTTGAGAACCATATGGAATTCTCCTTTTGTTTCACACTTTCTGCCACACTGGTTACAACTTGTAATATAAGCCAAGGGACCTATCTTTCTCATGAAAAATGATTATATAAAATAGTCTTAAAAACCTTTACCTGTACTTTAAGGCTCAGTAGTAAGTTTTCTAAAACCCAGATACCACAAACACATATACACACATAGACATAGTCAGACATGTCCATACACACATATATACACACACAGACATATCCATATATACATGCATATATATATATATGAAGAGATACTACACAAACACATATCCAAAGATGTACACATATACAGACACAGACACATAGACACCCCCCACATACACACACACAGATTTACACACAGAGACTCACACACAAGTACACATACACAAGACAGACAAACAGACAGACCACACACACACACACACACACACACACACTTCCTGAAATATTTGATGTTTTAGACGAGCTTGGACTTAGTATTTTCTGTGGAATTTAGCTTTTAAAGCGAAATGACGTCATTGAAGCCTCAAGTACCTTGTCTTTCCTGTTCTCAATCATTATGGCTTTTCAGCCCAGGGAATCTTTTCATATCCACAGACATGGGCTCAGTCTAGTAAGACTCAGTTTAGTTTTGCTGAGTCCTCAGGGTAAATGAGAAAAGTGAGTCTAGCGACTTTAGACAAAAACTATTAATCTTCATTCCTAATCCCCAGCATTCAATTTTTTATCTCAGTTCTGGTATCTACCTAGAATCACACTTTCTCAGCACATCTGCTTAAAACATTAATAAATATAATTTATTTAAAAGATTCTAGGGCCAATATTATTATACAGCATCTCTGCTCAAAACCATGCATTTGTATATTATTTTCCAATATGTGTTATACCCTAGTAGCGTCCCTTTATAACACTTAACCTATGAGCTAGTAATAAAAACAAGACAGCCCCAAAATAATTATATGAAATCTATTTCTAAACTGCATATAATAGTGAGGGCAAAAAGCTGAGAAGTCAGAGATCTCTTTAAAATCATAGTAAAAACATTTTAAAAGGACAAAATGGCTTGTAAATGGTAGGATTACTATACTGCATAAAAGGACTTCAGTGATTCATCTATTCTCACATATATTTAATCCTCTTTAATTAATATTAATTAATAAATATTGCTTAATAATTAATATCAATATTTAATTCTCTTTCTCATTATATTTAATTCACTGTGAATTGAAGACCTGATGGCAAAGGACTGAATGTGTCCCTGTGCTTTCCTTGTTCTTATTTCTGAAGAAAGCAATAGACAAGCTATGTACGTATCATTTCATAGGTAGGCATGGTATATAATCTAGAGATGATTGAAACAAACTACACACACATGCAAACGCACTCCATTGCCTAGTAGAGACTTCTGCATCTCTGGGGATCTGCAACCATTTTCCCAAGGGCACTCAGAGAGACTCTTCTGAAACAGATGTCCTTTCTGACAGCATCCAGGCAGACACACTGTAGTCGTTGTAATCCTTCCTATTCATCATAACCCCAGTCTACCCAGAAGGCTTATTGGTTTGACTTCCCCATTCCCACACACTCTTCAGAGTCTACTTTCCATCATGTTTGTTATATTTACTTTGGAACACATAAACTAATGACCAGTTTATTTAATTTGAATTTTTCAGATTTTACTTTTATGTCTTTGTATGTTTTGCTTGCCTATATGTAGGTGCATCACACAAGTGCTTGGTACCTACAGAGATAAGAAGGCATTGGATCCCCTGTGTCTAGAGTGAGAGTGGTTGAGAGCCATTGTGCGGGTATTGAGAAACAAACCCTGGTCTTCTGCAAGAGTTCAAGAGCTAAAAGTGCTCTTAATTGTGGAGCTATCTCTCTAGCCATGTAATGCTTATTTATCTGTAAAATTTAATGTGTCAAGTGAGCAAATAATGTAATCAAAACAATAAGAGGAATTAGGTAATTGTGCCTTTGGCTAGTTAAAAACATTTTTATGATTTACGACTTTTGTCGTCACTAAAATGACATGTTGTCACTAAAATGACATGATCAAAGTACCAGGTGGAAAAAAATGGATGGAAGAATGTTCACCATGGGCTTCTGAACTACCTGCACAAAAGTTTGTTACAGGGTAGGAATCATTAGAAAGATGGTAGGGAATATGTATTATGATGTGATGGGAAAGCATCCACACATTGTGCAAAGAAACATGCCTTGCACTGGCCTTAGACTTCCCTTCCATGCTAATGCCCCTGTGAGCATGTCCCTACATATGTATATTTTTTCATACGAAACCTTTTGTTCTGCTAAGTCTGTATACAATTGTGCATGAAGGTATAGGAGGACATTGCCTGATACAAATTTTCTCCCCAATACCCGGATCGACAATATATTCAGGTGACATAACATAATATATAACATGTTTATAAGTAAGATGTATATATTAATATTAATTTGTGTTTTTATTACCTATATGATCAAGTTGAGTTTATCTTGTAGAGGAGTTTTTTCAGAAGGTATATCAAATATATATATATGATCAACTCTTAAAATAGTACATTATCTAACAAAGGCAAAACTAACTTCCCCAATCTAATATAGGTGGCAATCAAAACTGTTTTAGGAAAACTCAAAGATACAGGCACATACAAATATAGGCATGTGTGTGTGTGTGTGTGTGTGTGTGTGTGTGTGAGAGAGAGAGAGAGAGAGATAGAGAGTGTGTGTGTATATATATAAATGATACAGACATATACATGCTAATGAACACAAAAATATATATACAAATGCACATAATTTTTTGTTTTGTCATGAATTAAGAAATAAGAAAAATATTGAAAATAAGCACAACCATATTTGAACTGTTGTTACCTAGTGAATGGTTCCCTTTATAGTGTATCAAAATAATCAAATTGTCTTCAATGAACATGTATCAATTTTTACAACTTGTAAACATATAAATATTATCTAGTATCTTTATCATTTAATCAATTAATCATTTTAAAATAAATATTGTCTAGTATCTTAATCATTTAATCAATTAATTATTTTAAAATACCTATATATTTTTATTTTACATGTGTAAGTGTTTTACCCACACATATGTCTGTCTGGAGGCTGTACAGTTCAGAAGAAGACATCAAATCCCCTGGAAATGGAATTACAGGCAGCAGTGAAAATCCCTGTGGGTGCTGGGACTAAAGCCTGGTCCTTTGGAAGAGCCACAAATAGAATCTTCATTGGAATAGAGTCCCCATTATTTAGAAAATTTAACAGAAAATAACCTAGTGTGTTATAAGGGTCTATATTGAATCTTTTGGGTTTAGTTGGAAAATAAAGTTTTCTTGAATGACATAGTCTCTTAATATTCATTGAAACTTCAAGGATACACTGTATTCAGCTCTAACTTAGGAAAATCTTTCAATCATGTAAAGACAGTAATGTAAATACACAGGCAGAAAGGAGAGAAACTCGGCTGTTCTTATACTGAAAATTTTGTGTATATTTGTTTTCTACAAGCCACACTCTTCAGTGGACACTGATTAAATATCCTAATTAATTTCATAACTTTTACAAATATTAGTTTAGTTCTGGCTCCATAATTCTATTTCAAGTTCAACTCTAACAGACATGGTAGTGGTATAAAAAAACAATTCATTAGCATGGATTAGGACTCATGACCAACTGACAAAAGAAAGAGTGCTGTCAGTCATACTGAGTAGCAGCAGAGAAAAATGCAAACATAACATCTTATGACGTTTTTGTTTCTGTGACATGCTCAGTGTGAACCCACTGCTATTATCCTCTAGTGGTGTCCTCTGTGAACCATGGCCGAGCCTCGTTTCTAGCTGAGCAGCAGACATGATTTTATTAGAGAAGAAGAATATATTTCCCTTTCCCAAATTAACAGAACCTCAAATACTAAACACTATTCCCAATCTTTAAGGGAAGTTGAAAAGTTCCTGTAAATTTAACATTACTGCCTGTTTTTAGAAATGACATAAAATCCTATAAAGTTGTGGCAGCCTGGATCTATCAGACACTTTTCATCACCACAGTGGTGACAGGAACTCACACATTCTCCTCAGGGATGTCCTAACCCAGGTTGTCTGCAGGCCAGCATGTGTAGCTGCTCTGTCTCTGACTGGGCCTGTATAGGTCACCTTAGCAAATGATTACAGGAAGAAACTTTCTCCCTACAATGCTTTTCTCTTGTTTATGTTTTTGTTTTTATTTGTTTGTTTTGCTTTGCTTTTACTGTCTAGAAAGGAGGCTACAAGTAGGCTATCTTGTGAAAATAAATATTTATTATAGAAACCTGAATGGTGATACTTAACAATGATGAGACTTCCAACTCAGGGGCCTCTGGGCTCTGAGACTGAAGGACACGGTGACCTCAGTAACAGGAGCCTGCCTTCCATTTACATGGTACCAGAAGGTGCCATGTAAGCTTCCAAAAGGCGGGAAGCAACAGCAGTCCTACTCAACTGTGAGTGTATGAACCACAGTCATGGCCATCATGGAATAATAACCCCTAAAAGTAGACATGTGTTGGCAGTAACCAATAGTCCTTTAATTGTACTTAAGGCTAGCCCAGCAAGAGGAAAATCATACCTGTTAATGGAAACCTAGCCAACTACTCAGGACTACTAAAGTCATGGATCTTGTAGGAAAATCTACAACCTCTACCACTGAACCAGCATAAACCCCTAATGACATTCTAAATATTTGACCTTATACTCACAGATAAGTGTTGTCTTTGCCTGCCATAAACACACACACACACACACACACACACACACACACTCACACACACACCAAACAAGTAGCAACAAAACACAAACACTTTTCTTTGCAACAGATATACTAGAGAAAATTAGAATCAATCAAAATGAAGAGTTGTGGAGCACATTCTCAATGAACACATCCAAAATACAAACCACACAACTAAGGCTCAGGGATCATTGCAGAAGACAGGGAAGAAAGATTGTAAGATCTAGAGAAATGAGCAGGTTGCTGTGAGGTTGTATCTCCTATGACTATCAAAGGCTATACCAATAAAGTCACATCAACCTGACTGCCTAAATATGAGCTTAACAAGGACAATAAGAATAGGGATGTTAACATGGATGGAGGAAGCCAAGGAAACCTCAATCTTACACAAAGAAGTGCAGGCAACTAATGGATGCTGAGAGTTGGACAAATAGTCTCAGACCCCTGTCCCTAGAAGAACGCACCAAACCAAATGACTATCCCATAACAAATGGTCAGGCAGAAAGCTTACGCATGTAGGAATATATATGCATGTGTGTGTGTGTGTGTGTGTGTGTGTGTGTATATATATATATATATATATATATATATATATATATATATATATACAAAATAGAGAAAGTGTGTGTGTGTGAGAGAGAGAGAGAGACAGTTATATACCCATTTGTGAGTATATCATGAGAATGTGTATTACATTTATATATGAATGTATCTATGTTTATGTACATATATATCTATATATGCATTTATATATTTCCTCAGGGTCAGGGGTGAGGCTATTGTACAAAATACTTATTTTAAATAATTTTTCAAAAAGCATTATTTTTTCCATAAATAAACCCTTACACTATTGCTGATGCCAAGAAGTTCTCCCAGACAGGAACATAGAATGGCTGTCCTCAGAGAGAGTCTGCCAGTATCTAACTAAGACAGATGTAGATTCTCACAGCCAACCATCAGACTGAACCGGGGGACCACAATGGAAGAGTTAGGAGAAGGACTGAAGGAGCTGATGGGGATTGCAACCTCTTAGGAAGAACAGCAGTATCAACTGATTGGACCCCTAGAGCTCCCAGGGACTAAAGCACCAACCCAAGAGTACATGAGTTGATCCATGGTTCCAGCTGCATGGGTAGCAAAGGACTGCTTTATCTGGCCATAATGGGAGGAGAAGCCCTCAGTCCTATGGAGCCTTGCTGCCCCAGCATAGGGAGATCCTAGAGGGGTAAGGTGGGAGTGGGCGGGTGGGTGGGGGAGAAACCTCTTAGAAGCAAAGGGGAGGGGGTTGGATGGAGGTTTGTAGAGAGGAGACTGGGAAGGAAAACAACATTTGAAATGTAAATAGATGAACTAACCATTAATTAAAAATACTCAAAAGAAAAAATAAGTTTGAAGATGCAATCTCTTTTAATTTTAAGGACAATAATTAGGCTCTTCTCTACTCAGGAACACATAGTGAACACCATTCTTAAGCAGAATAATAATTACAACATAACTTTTCCTTTTAGTGTACTCAATTTGAACTGCAAAACTCTTTGCTCTGCAAATCTTATTCACTGACTAACCTGAAGCTAGCTGAACGCCAAGTAAACACACATCTCTCTTTTGTAAAAGAGAAATTTGTATAATCTATTAATTTAATCAGAAATCACCTCATTAAATACATTATGCATGAATGGTTGTTACATTTATTACATATTAATTATTACAATATATGTCCTGATAAATATTAAGCTCATGACACAATGAGACAGAATGCAATGTTCTGAATTGGTCCAGGTTTCAGCTGGAATGATCAGGTTAGAGCTATGTCATGTTCATAGTATCATGAGTACAGTCCCATTGTCATCGGGACTTTTCTAGAAGTTGCACACCCAGATCATTTGAATACATTGTTTTCTCCAATTTATAGGACTTCTCTAGGCTTCCAGGATCTTGCTTCATTGAGAGTGAAGAAACATGTGAAATTAGATTAGTGTGTTAAGAAAGGACCACTTCTCTAAATCAATGGCAGAAAAGCTGTATGTAGGGTTACAACAGGAGCCAACAGTGCCCAGACCAACACAAATGAAATGAGCAGTTACGCATCCTTTTCCATCAAGGAGATTTCTTCAGTCAATGAAATTACAGTGGGACAGTTATCAATATGTAGTCTATTAAGGATAAATACAAGCCACTTTCATGAAAAAGGTATTCAGGGTCTAATTAACTATGGCCCCTACTTTTGCTAGATTAAGAAAGTATGGTTACTTCTCTGTGCTTAAGAGCGCTCTTTACTCTTGCTGAGAACATGGGTTTGGCTCTCGGTAACCACATGATCATAAATATTTGTAAATCCAGTTCCAGAAGTATCTAAAAAGCCCTCTTCTAGCCTCTGCAGGCACCATCCACGCATGTGGTACACACACACACACACACACACACACACACACAGAAAGAGAGGGGAGACTAATACTCATAAAATAAATAACCATGGAAAAAGTATTACTGTATATATTAGAAATTCTGGTTTTGAGCACAATTTTGTTAAATCTGAGGAAAGCACAACACGGTTGACCCAAAGGGCTTCCATGGACACTGCACTGCAGGTGCAGACACTGCAGTATCTCTAGGCAGATTTTCAGTAATTCAGGAAGTAGACAATCTGGTCAGAGGCCCTGCTGACTTCAAAAAGGAAATATTCCCAAACTGTAACAACGAATATGAGATGCTGCTATCTTGTGGCATAACTGGTTATCAAATTAGCTCCTATATACAACCCTGAAAAATATCTATAACTAGTTCATTAACCTGGCCAATCCATTCATTGATTTTTTTTTAAGTAAAACATAATGAATGATACAAGGGCTGGGGACATGATTTCCAAAAAAGTAATTTTAACAGTTCCATGCTCAGAGATTAGCATGATGTTATAGATGCCAAAAATCCACACTTTGAATCCTGAAAAACAATTTAAAAATGATGACAGAACCCATTGGGGCTTTATGGGAATGCATGTATAAATTCTTCCCTGTTACATCCATGTCATGACTCTCTTAGGGATTTAATATCTTTCATTTGCTTAGCAATAATGTGAGAGCCAAGGTTTGATACATGGGCTCCATTTTTGGCATGCGTTTCAGACCTTGTTCTGGGCTTACAATTATATACTTATTCTTGCCATAGCCAGACTTTTAAATATCAAACGCGCCTGTAGGCAAAAGAAGATGTTGGTCAGAAAGCCCACCCAGAGGTACATAATAAATGGACACACTACCAACGCACATAGTTTCAAACAAGACTTGCCTTGGTGCCCTTGACTCTTATGAGTCATTTGTGTGGGAAGTCAGGTGAAAACACTGAAGAAAAATAACAAGAAATTGACGAGGAAGAGATACTCTTTGGAGCCAAATGCGGAAGCCAAGCATCATAAATTTCCTTGTGGCCAAGCTGGGAGAAGGTAAGAGTCTGAAGAACACGGCTGAAGAATGCGGTAGGGATTTTTCTTTCCAAGGGGGATTCATGCACCTGTTGATGTTTTTTCCAGGCTCTTGAATGATAACAATTTATGAGGCCATTAATACTAAGCCCAAGATTTATCAGATGTGCCGTTTGTCTTGTGGCCAACATAACCTCATAAAATTTGGGTTGCGTCGGGTTAAAATAGAGCATTCTGCTATTGGAGCTATGCAGAGCATTTAAATCGGCTAATCCTACAAGAACTACATATTTCTCCCGCCTATTAAAGGGTCTTTAGGGATTCCTACCAGTGGCAGAAGCAGGCTGGCGGGGACAGTCGGCTGCTGGGTGAGGTGACATGGAAGCCGCTGGAGAAGACTGGGCCCTGGAGAGGAGTCCGTGCTTCTCTAATCCATCGATGCCAACTGTAGCCAGTCGAGCCTGGTGCATGGAGAGTGTGCGCGTGCGCGAGGAATCCAGCAAGGGAGGCTGCCAAGAAGGGGGCAAAAGAGAAAGAAACGTGAGCCCAGCGCTGAGGAAGACACTGAGAGCAACCTGTCAATAAATTAAGTTCATCAGGTCAGAGACATAAACAGGGGGAAGAAACAGGAAAAAATAAGGGGTGATGGGGGATGGGGTAAGGATTCATGATGAAGTCAACATCGGTTACATTCATTCAGCACGTGTTTGCAAGTTGACAGCCATCCCTGCTGCCTAGTTAGGAAGAAAGATGTGCTGGCAGGATGAGTCTAACTGATTGAAGGAAACAGATCTTTAATGTCTAGAACAGAATGCACTCACTTGTTGCTTTCTTTAAATACAAATGTTTTGAACGCAGCCCTTGAAGGAACTCACAAAAAAGAAGGACTATCCATTACACTGCTTTTACACTGCTTTTACCCTGCTTGGAGACTTGATTCTGAATACTCTTCCCTGCATCTCCATCACTGTTACTCTGTGTGAAATCTATGAACACTTCTGAAATTGCCAGTTCACTATATTTTGGCAGGTCTCAGTTTTCAGATAATGGTGTAGGATGATGGAGTTTTGTCACGGTTTGAAGAGAAGAATATCAATGCTGTAAAATCAAGAATGTTATTTATAGACTCTTGGTTGTATTTAACGTTAAAACTTGTCAAGTAATTCAGTCAGAAGACCAACTTTTAGACACTTCTGGATGACTCATTAGATATTTTTTGGTGTCCAAGAAAGACAATCTGCAAAACACAAAAGAGTTTGCGGTCCAGTGGCCCTGTCGTACTCTCCTCAGCAGCAGGGAATTCATAAGATTCCTACCATTTTTAAATGTATCTTTCCAAAAAGAAATGGAAACACAGATTAAAATGGAATAAACGTCGATTCAACTACTCACCACATTTAAGAAGACAACCAAAAATTTAATGAAGTTTTTGTTACACAAGCCTAAGTTGTATAAATTTGACAATATGCACACTCTCTGCTTTGATTTCTTGTTTTAGGATATGATGTAAACGCTTCCTCCTCTAGGCAAAGGTCTGTCTTCACCTACCTGCTGGTCTAGGTATCTCTGAGCACACAGTGTAAGTCACACACTTCTTGAATTTCCACAATGAGACTTGGTATATCTTAACTGTGAAACCACTCACTGGGAAAGTTCGCAGCAGCTGTGTTCTGTGCACAGTGTGTAATCTTATCAAATTATGTCTTTGTATATGATCTGAATTAATGATACTTATAAGTATGTCATACTTTTTCATATATAAATGATATATAAGTGAAGTAATTATAACTATAGCTTAAAATGTATGTAAAATTTCTTAATTTAGAAATATTTAAGAAAATTTTAATATATAGGATTAATTTTAAATGGGTTCTAGTTAGGTCTGAAGGTATAGCTCCCTTGATAGACTGCTTGCCTACCATTCTAAAAGGTCTAGGGTTAATTCCCAGATGACACAAATGGGGTATATTGGATCCAGTTCCAGGAACTAAAAGCAGGATTCTCTGGGGTTAGGGTCATCCTTGGTATATAGCAAAGTCAAGGCCAGTCTGAGATACATGAGATCCAGCCTCAAAATATTAGGTTATAATTAATGTGAGTTTGTTACTGCTTTATTATTCTGTAGAAAAATCAATGTATCTATGAGTTGGATAGCATTTGTTATATATTCTGTCTTTGGCTGGGATGGCTTGCTTCAGTGATAGAGTTCTAACTGTAATAGTTTTAACACATTTACCAAAGTCTTACCCTCCTGTTTTCTTGAATGTCACTATATTCAATGGCCCAGGGATATAGCTGTGAGAACAGAGACTATTGTCTCCTAAGAACCTAACATTCTAATGAAGACCAAGATATAAGATGGACTTCGAAGGTTTTCAAGCAGGGATCTAAAAATGCATGAGTAAATACTGGCCTGGATGTTTCCTGAGAATTCTCCTCATATATCTGTGTCTTTTCCAGAAAACAATATTAAAATTGAATTTTATCCCTCTACCAGATTTGCTATATGCTCTAAGGATTATATTTACCTTTTAATCCTGATTAAGAAATTAAAATATAAGATGTCTTGTGGGTTCCTCAAAGTTTTATGAGTTGTGGCACTATGCCCATCATGTCTAATGGATTTGTTGTTCCTGATAATTCATGTTTCTGCCTTTCTATAACATGTCCTTACACATGACTATGCGACTTCACAATCATCCTAAACATACTTCAAACTTTTCAGAGAACAATTTTGATCTTTGTTCAGTCCTATTAAATGTCATTTCTCTCTCTGCTAAAGTCTTGTCACATTTGAATTTTCTCTGTCCTATCTCCTGTCATACACACACACACACACACACACACACACACACCTATGAAACCTGTTTATGGCTTCTGGATTTTCTCCCTCATCTCAGTGGCTGCATCATTGTTTGCCATGTGGGTGGTCATCCACAGGCTATTAGCAATGTTATGGCTTTAGCTACCACAACCACAAATAATAAAAAGTTTATAATGTCTGAACTTTGAAACAATCAGAGTCTTTTGAATTCATTTCACAAAAGAGAAAAAAGGAAAAGTGGTAACAAGAGATGCAATCCTGGGGATAATAACTGGGGAAAAAGTCTTCCTGGTTTCCACTTTAAATTCAATTTCTAAAAGCCCTTCTCAAAAGAATACCACCTGCCATTTTCCGTGTTGAGTACATCGAATTCCCCTTTTATGGCTCATCACGTTTTAGATTTCAGAAATATTTCTTTTATAACAAATTAGAATTGCAAAGATCTCTAAGGTTATCATAAAAGATGTCAGGTGCATTTACATACTTAAAACTTTTGTATTGTTCAGGATGGCAAATACATTGTGGTTAGTTTTAGACTTTGTAAAGTTAAACATGTGTATTAATAATTTGCAGGTCATTATTAAATAACTAGTTGCAATATACAAAATTTAAGGTAAACAAGAAACCAAACCTTAAGAGGAAAAAAGAAACAATTTGAAAATATAGAAAAAACCCATTGAAATAGTAAATACAAAACATAAAGTGAGATACTAGAAAAATGTCCCCTCACACAGTAAGCATAAATGATGTGAATGTACCCAGTTCCTCAGTAAATTACAGAGGAAGCCAAACTGCTTTGACTGAACCATATTAAAGGCAAAATTTCTACAAATGACTAGAAGGCAAAGAAAAACATAAACAGAAGGAAAAACTTATGCAGCCAATTTTTCTATAAAAAAGGGCAAAATAGATGTTAGGAAGAAAGTATCAGAGACAAGAGAAAATGATATCTATAAAACAGTATCTGCTTAACAAAATTCTGAACTCCGAGGAGCCCAATAAATTGGACTCAAAATTATAAAATAAATCAGCAGGGCTACTAGCGTCAACTGCAAAATCCACATGCAGGATTTTATAACAAACTTACCACAAAATAAAGCTAAAGAAGACTTAAACAAAAGTGCTCACTGAGCTGTAGTTGCTTCACTGTTCAACTAGTAAACATATCCCTTCAAGCACAGAACACATGAATCAAAATCAAACTGATACGATCATGATCACCACAATAAAGTGGCCACAGACTTCTCATGATCATCTACAACGAGTTCTATTTAGCCTCACAAAGCAAGGGAATTCGGTATAACCATAGGGTTGGACCATAGAAAAAGTATAAGTGAAGCCAGTAAGGCACAAAGCCCAAACATCACACGACTTCACTTACTTGAACACATGGAAACCGGATATACCTCAGAGGTGTCTGACAAATTTTCAGGTGAGCAAGGAGTATCAGTGAAGATAAAACCTGGTGAGCCCATGAAGACAGAATAATTTGGATTTCTATTATCATCATATGCAAAAAAAATAACTGAATGTGGTTAAGCATAAAGACACAAGTGTTTTAAATTTAGAAAAAAGTGGTGAGATTACCATTCTGAAGAAAGGAATCTCAAATCTGCTATTGATTAGGATTTGAAATGCAAAAGTCATAAGTAGGTGTAACTTGCATAAGAAAAATATATAGAAACCTTTTATGTCTATGACACAGTCCCTAAAAGCAGAGAAGAAAAAAACAGGCACATATTACCAATAGGAAAGTCCAAGAGGATGAAATAACCTCACTGCTAAGCAAGACATCCCAAATTTTAACTATCATGAGAAACTGGTTGACACTCCACACTGATCAGAAATAGAGAAGTTGGATATTACCAATTGTTTCTGTAAGGATAGAGCATGATGGGTGTCTGTGAGAGAGTAATTACCATTTTAAAGGTAATCGTGTAATGGGTATCAAAGTGAAGTTGGAACAGAAACTACAGTAAAACTGAGTGGAAGAAAGTAACTAGATCAGCACACACACATGCACACATATCACAAATCACTTCAACTTTAAATCAATTAAGTCAAAGAATACATGTGTGTATAAATATAACAGTAAGTACATATAAATAATAATGGAATAAAAATAAAAAGAAATTTGTGGGAAAAAGAGAAGCAATGGAAAGGGTATATATGTATGCATGTGTATGTTGTTTATTTATATTATATATCTGATATATATGTATATATGTGTGTGTAATTAGGTATATGCATATATATTCCACTTATGAATGCATTTCAGTAAACTTTAAATTTTTGTTAATGTTTTATATAAGTGGGTGCCTTTATGCCTGTCAATGCACAATTTGTGTGCAGTGCCTGACGATCCAGGACAGGGTATTGAATTCCTGTGACCTAGAATTACAGGTGGCTGTGAACTACCATGTGGATGCTGGGAATATCCCAGGTCCTCTGGGAGAACAGCCATTGCTTTTAATTGCCGACCCATAACTCCATCTGAAGTTTAAATGTTTAAAAGTGCTTCAGAGGAGACAGAGTACTCCTCTTCTATGAACCAAAACAAGGGATGAAGAGCTGTATAATGAGGTGACCCATCATGGGAGAACACGGAAATGAGCAGCAGAACATGGGCATGTGAGATAATAGTATTATCTTGATACCACCACTGCCTAATTACCTTCAGAGCCAGGCAAATAGGAGTCTCTTAGTTGCAGAATTAAAAATAAAAGAAAGTCCCAGAAGAAAACTCTATTAGCATAGTAATGGGAAACCTCACTTATAGGGTTACAGCCTAACTAGATAAGAGGTCTGAACTGTCTCCCAACAAACCCCAATGTTGGTGTAGCCAGGATCCATTTTAGAATAGACAGAAATTGCAGACATGCCCTTAATACATACTTTAATCCCTAACAATGAAGGTAAAGTTAGTTTGTAGAAGGAAGCAAGCCATGTTGGAAAGTGGTATCTAGTTGAGGGGCAGAAAAAGTAATGAATCAGCAAAAGATTTGACAGAATGAGTCAGAGCTAGGAGAAGCCCACCTCAAAGGAGGACAGGAAAGAGAGAGTACTGAAGAGCAGCAAGAAAGAAAAACATGTGGTGGCACGCATGCGCGTAGGCCAGCTTCACACAGCTAACTTCTGTACCAGGCCAAGGCGAGCAATTCAGTCAGGAGCTGAGAGGAGCCAGATTGAATCAGTCTTTCTGGAAGATTATATTGTACGGAGGCAGAGGCTGGGAACATTCAGACCTATCTTTGAATGGAAAGATGGTTTGCATTCAGCCCAATGCATCTAACTTGGGTGCAGCTCTCATAATATCATCAGCTCATCTGAAGAAATAAAAGTGACTTTTATGTACAAGTAAACATACAAGTAACACAACCCATAACAGCAGTGCCTGAGAAAGCACCCATTGCCTAACCTTGGTCAAAACTCCCATACAGGGGCCACACGCATACTTTACTGTATCTACATTACATGTGCACTATCTATACCATTCTTGCCTGACCTGCCCAGAATATCTTCATGTTTCAGTGACCTGTTGATTGAAAAAGGAATCTCTAATTCAAATATGATGCTCAAAGTGGCCAGAATTGCTGATACTAGCACAAAATTCTACAGAGCTATTACACTGTTGTCCCATGCTAGTATCAACACTAAATCACAAAGTAATATTGCAAGACATCTTTAAAAGAAAGATGTTGATTAAGGTCATCTGCCAACATGGTAGAAATGTCTGCTCCTTCTAATAGACATGCAAAGTTAAACAGCAGAACACAGAAAACCAGGGAGAGGGGAGTTAATATGACATGCTAAAGATCAAATTCTCTATTAATTTTAAGACTTCAAAAATGGAGGAAAAGGCTGATAAATACTTCAAATAATGTTTTTTTAAAACACACTTATATCTATTACATCTGCCTTCTCCTAAGGCTCGAGTATTATTGTGGAAGAATGACAAGACTATAGAAGCCAGAAGAAAGAAAGATTTTCTGCTACAATAGAATAGTTGCACACATGAACTAATGGATGATGTGACAGTATCAAAAAGACCTGGGCAAACTCAAGGTAACAGAATCCCAGGATGGGGTCAGGGTGAGCATAAAACCTTATCCCTTGCCATGGCGCTAATGGTAATTGATAGATACTGGAAAAGAAAGGGTTAATTTTCTTAAGTGGTATGACCCCAGTAGGACTAATATGTGCTAATGGATAGCCACACAACTAGTCAGCACTAATGGGACTCAATAGGTTAAGAAAAATGAGGACATAAAGTTCATGGTTATGGAAGATCTGGATGGAGAGGAATAAAAGTATACAAAATATAAATTGTAAAATTCTCAGCTTATAAAAACAATTCTCTAGAAGGTCATTGAGATATAAGAGAATATGAATAAAAACAAGACATATTTTGGAAAACGTTCAAATAATTATACATTTAAGTTGCTATGGCATTGTTTTTTCCCTTTGGATATAACCTGGTCATTCCATAGCCTTCTTAGAGCAGACACTATTCATATTGTTCAGCCATATTGTTATGACAATGTAATAAACTGAATAATGCAGTGATAGTTGGGACTATCGATAACAGAGTTGGGAACTGTTAACACTCCTTACTGGAAAGAAGGAAAGAGTCACAGAACCCTTATTGAGATTTCAGTCATTAATCCTTCTATGCCCCTGACTTCAAGCAGTTTTGGAAGGGACAAGAGTAGAAGTGGAAATGTAACCAGAAGGCAAAACTCCAGTTCCATTGAAGCCTTTGTCCATGATGAGGTCATATTTTGTGGTGATGTAGTTGTTTCAAAGTCACCCACAATCCGCTGGGTCCTTCCATATACTTTAATAAGCCCCAGTATACACTGTGTTGCCAAGAAGGACTTTCATGTAATCCTTAATTCAAGGGTGGTAAGTGCTTTACTTGAAATGAATAGATGTTTGTCCACAATTCTCTGGGTAAGATTAACATAACACAGTGAAAACACAACATTTGAAAACAACAGACTGAATAAACTAGAAGGAAGAGAATCAGATCTTCTGAAAACTAACACAGAATTAAAGAAAGAAGAAAGGTGCATTCAAGATTTTGGGGACACCATCAAATGACCAAATGTCTGCAATACTGATATCTCTTAATGTGAGGGGAAAAAAGGACATAAAAATCTACTCAAAAATAATAGAGAATATTCTTTATTATAGGAAAAACCTGAATATCCAGATATAGGAAGTTTATAAAACCACTGATAGATAAGGCCAGAAACACTCTGACTTCAGTATGTTATATGTAAACTTCCAAAAGTACACATCAGAGAGAATTTCAAAATGTGAACAAAACTAGTACCAAGTCACACTTTAGCCCCAAACCCACGAGACTAACACATGATTGTTCATCAGAAGCCCCATAGGCAAGGATAACATGGAATTGTGTATCTACAGTTCTGAAAGAAACAGACTGCCAACTTTGATCATTTTGCCAAGTAAAGATATCAGAGTCAAAGGAAACATGAAAACCTTCCAATATGATCTAAAACTGTGATAATAAAGTTCATGAAACCACTAGACCATTCTTTCCAAAGATACTTAAGGAAGTCTTATCTCTAAAAGTAAAAGTAAACACCTTTACAAAAGTATGTAAATACATAGATTCCTGTATAATGTTATATTTATATAGATATAGAAAGGAAACAAACCAGTACACCATCAAACTCCAAAGATGAATATAAAAGAAAGATACAAACTAACTATATTTAAAATTCCTGGAAGGAAACAAATGAAATAGCAGGTTTCCACTCAAAAATTTCAGTAATACTTAACATAAATGGACTTAACTCTGCAATTTAAATGTATAGATTGAGTTGATTGTGTTGATATATGTCTGTAAATCCTGGGCCTAGGGAACAGGGAAGAAGATGATGAGTTCAAGGCCAGCGTTGACTATCTGCCTCAATTAAGAATCGGTCTCAAATAAACAACTACTATTGCCCCTCCCATGAAACAACAGCCACAAATGAAAACGATACTTGCCACATGAATTAAAAATATGACCCAACAATATGCTATCTACAAGAAATTAATCTCATCAAGAAAGATGACACTAGCAGACAGTAATTGCAAGGATGTGAAACAATATTTTAAAGAATAAATTACTAGCATAAGCAAGGAAAAGTTGTAGAGACACCTGACAAAACAAATTTTATTAGGCAGTGGCAGCATGCCTACAACAAGATTCAGTAATGAAACATTATGATTAATTCAAACTATAGATACAATAGACTCAACAAATATTTAGAGATTAACCCATCCAGAAGTTGCAGGATACATATTTTTTAATCAACACATGAAACTTCCTCTTGAATAGACCATATACAAGGTTGAAAAACAAGTCTTAACAAGAGTTAAAAAATAAAATCATATTATGTATCTCTTCTGATCCTTATGGAAGAAAACTAAAATTCAGCAAGAGATACTGTAGAAAGTATGAAAACACAAGACAGATGAAACATAATTTTGAATAATATTTGGGTTACTTGGGAAATCAGAAGGAAAACTAAAACATGTTTTGAAACAAATGTAACAATACCATTCACATGGATATAAAAAGCAGTACTATGAATGGTGGTTATGTAAATGATTATGTATTACAGAAACAAAATTGTAAAAACAGTATAAAGATGCACTTCAAGAACAGAAAACTACATCAAACTTAAAATTAGTAAAGGGGAAGAATTAATGCAAATTAGAGTAAAAACAAATAAATTAATATAAAGAATCATTAGTACGAGGAATTGTTACTGGTTTTGATAAGGAAATACTGATTAAATCCTTAGTGGAAGAAATCCAAATAAATAAAATAGAGGTGAAAAAGACAATGATTGCCATATTGTAAGTATTGCTGGGATTATTTTGAAAATCTAACACATTGGAAAAGGTAGATTAAATAGACAAAGTTCTGAATACATCAAAGTAATTGAAATTGAACCAAGAGAATATGGAAAGTTGGAACAATCCCATAACATGTAAAGTGATTGAATCATCGAAAAACAGCTTTATAGAACTCAGTAAAGTAGGAAAATACCATTCAGTATTAAAAAAAAAAAAGAAGCTTTTCTATATACCACTAGTACTTTAAGGAAGAGATTTTTATTGTTCAGCCTCCATGTGTATGTGGGCTTTCTGTCATAACGGCCACACATACAAAGGCCCAGAACTAGGAATGAAGTCAAATATGTAAGTGAAGGACTTCTGTAATAGCAACTACAAAGCAGCAATGGGACAAATGACAAAGATGGTATAGAGAAGCACAAAGGCATCCCTTTTTCTTAGATTGGGATGATTACCATTGTTAAGACATTTCTATCACGCCTAAGTCATCTACAGTCCCCATCAAGGCTCTAATGACATGTTTCACAGAAATACAAAAATTCATACAGAAGCAGAAAGACCTTAAATAGCCAATGCAGTCTTGAACAAAGCCCATCAAAGCTCGAGGCATCATAGTATTTGATTTCAATACATACAACAGAGTCCAAGAAACACAATACTGATATAAGAATAGACACAGGGTCAAAGGCACAAACGAGGAAATCCAGGAAAAAATAGAATTTCCATATGAAAAAGTTAAAACAGCCCTGATTCTCGTGGTTTACAAATATCAACTCAAAATCAACCAATATACCAAAAACTGAAGTTGTGAAAGCTTTAGCAGAAAATATACAAGGAGAAAAAACTTCCATTTATTGATACACAGAGTGACTTTCTAATAAGACAGCAAAAGTATAAGAAACAGAATCAAAACTAGAATTAAAACAAATTAAAAAGCCACTGCAATGAAATACAGTAAAAGTCATGATAGAACAATGTATAAAAGAATGTATAGAAGGAGAAAATATATCTCCATCTTTTCCTCTGATACAGGATTAGTATTCATTATATATACATAATTAAAATATTTAATTTCAAATATGTAAGTAAAATGGCCAAAAGATAATGTGTATATATGTATATATATATATATTATATACATATATATTTTATATATAATATGTATATATATATATATATATATACACATGCATATATATATATAATCCAACATAGTATTTTTATTGAGTATTTGGGAATCTTTCTAGTCCTTCCAGGCCAATCCCCCTTGAAATTTCCTCCCAGAAAAAAAAAGAAGAAGAAATCAAAAAATCAAGTTCATTAGGGTTGCCCATATACTCACTAGAGCATGGTCTAGTTTTCTTCAGCCCTTTGAAGAAAACTGAGTACTTCCACTCCCACTGCTGCTGGTCGCTATCAATTATGATGAGCTACACATTAGCTTCCCTATCACTATCTTTAAGAATTCTCTTTAATGAATTCCTGTCTAGACCAACTGGTTCTTTTCTGGGGTTGGAGCTGGGGGTTGAGGCTGTCTCAGAAGCCTTCTTTGTCTCTCATTCTCAACTCTGAATCTGCAGTCATGATATTATTGAAAAAAAAAGCTTCCTTGCCCTTTATAATCAGCAGGAACAGAGAACATGGACTTCCACAAGTTTTCTGGTGACAACATAGACCACAGACATCCACATGAATTTTGGCACTAGCCAGGACCATGAACTCCATGCCATCATGGTCTCCATTGGCAGTATAGATTGTGGACGCCATAGCATGGACACAATCATGGACTTTGATGGCAGCACAGACCAGGGACATCAACATGGCCTCTGGTAGAAACACAGACACCAACACAGGATATCAAATAGGCTATGGCAGCAACATGGCCCAAGGACATCAACATGGCTTTAAGAAGCAGGAAAGACCAACGACACGACACCCTCTTTTAGTAACATGACCACAGATATCAACATGGCCTCAGTTGGCATGAACTAAGGTTCATGTAACATGAACCTCCACATGAACTCCAGTGGCAGTACATACTATGAACACAGAGCATGGACCATGAGTACCATCATGGCTACTGGTTGCAGTAACAGACATAGACATCAACATGGCTTCAGATGGCAACATGGATGATGGACATCAACAAGGCTTCTTGTGGGAGCATAGACAATGGACATTTACATCACCTCTAGTACCAATAAAATAATGTTGTCATTAGCTATATTAGAGATTAAAATTAAAACTGCAGTGAGAGACCACCACACACCAGTTGGGCTAGTTAGAGAAAAATAATGCTGTGAGAATGTAGAGACAACAAAACTGAAAGGTTAGATGTGAATGTATTTAGTACAGTCATTGTGTACTACAAAGGATGGTGCCTGACAAGGTTCAGATAGACTTACCATAGGATCCAGCTGCAGAGTAGATACCTGAAAGAAATGAGGAGAGGTATGATCATGTTGACTGAAAGAATGTTCATAACAGCTAAGTTATGTGATTAGTTTAGGTGCTTATTTAAGTGATGAATGGGCATAAATGATATACAACAGAATAGTACTATCCAAAAGAATGTTGTTCTGCCATTTGCTGAGCAGTGGATGGAACTGGAGTAGCTATAGTGCTCTCTGAAGAAACAGAGGAGTAACTCTTCTTATCTATAAAACCGAAAGAACAAGTGAAAACACTGCAGACATCAGCTATCATCAAGGTTAAAAGCTTTTCTGCTTTAAAAGATACTATCAAGTAAGGGAAGTGATAACCCAAAAATCAGAAACAATATGCAAATCATATGACACTTCAGTCCTATCTAGAATGTAGAATAGACTTACAGCATTAGAGGGTTGCTGGAAAGTGATCCAATTTAAACATGAGAGAACTTTAAAAGAAAATATTCTGTTTTACAGATGTACACAAGAAAAGATGCTCAACATTAATGGGCACTAGACCTTTCTAAAGTAAAACCCCGACAGGATGAAGGTAAACATGAAGTAGAGGGGTAAAAACATAAAAGCAAACACTGAGCAAAACTGAGCGTAGACAATGGACATTTACATCACCTCCAGTACCAATAAAATAATGTTGTCATTCATGAGTAGCACAGTGAAATTTTCCTATATTGACTAAGCAAGTAGTTACATAGGATGTTGACTGTGCTAAAACAAGTAGGTTGTTTACAGAAACTCAAGAATTGTACAATGTGAATTTGTGTTAGGTACAGTACAAGAAAGTTTCTCTACCAATACCTTAAAATGTATTTTAAAATGTTTCCTTTTCATCTCATTTTGGTTTACTCCTATTTTGTATAGCTAGTAGTATGTCTTTATAATCTTTATAGTTCATAAATATCAATTTCTGTGCTTAAACACACACACACACACACACATATATATATATATATACATATATATATATATATACAACTATGTAATTACATATAAAAGTTGTAAAACATATTTGCTGCACTAAAAAAATGCATGTTAGTTGAAAAACAAAATATTCCTTTGGTGTGATGTATAAACCCATTTCCCCTAATATGTTAGGGTTTCTATTTCTGTGGTAAAAACACCATAACCAAAAGCAACTCATGGAGGTAAAGATTTTATCTTAGAATTCTCAGGTTATAGTCCATCATGGAGGGAAGTCAGGGTAGGAACTTAAGATAGGAACCTGGAGCTAATAACAGATGCAGAAGCCATGGAGGAAACCTGCTTACAGGTGAGCAGGGCTCTCCCATAGCAATTAACAGTCAAGGAAATGCACTACAGGCTTGCCCATAGGTGAATTTAGTGTGGGCATTTTCTAGTTGAGGTTCCAGTTTTCCTGAAACACTCTAACTTGTGTCAAGTTGACATAAAACGAGGTAGCATACCTACGCCCAGATGGAAAGTACCACTGCAGAACACCGCAGGATTGTGTGTCCCAGTTGGCATGTATGGCACACAGTGCAAGGGGCACTGACCAGCATGTGGTGAGCACCATTCAGAGTGTGGTCATGACATTCTGCCAACTTCCTGCAAGTGCTGAGCTGTGGCCCTTATGGCAGAGGTCAGACAGAGGTGAATGAAATAGTCCTAGTCCCATTGTAAGCTCATGATTTAACTAAAGTAACTGCTCTCCGTTAGTGCTTGTTTCAAATGTGTGTCTTTGTCTAGCATGTTTCCTATGACAACAAAGAGGACACAGTTATGGATACACACACACACACACACACACACACACACACACACACACAGGCCAGAAGTGAAGTTTTGTATATCCAATACCCTCATGTTGAAATCACCCAGAATCTACGGAATCTTTAGTGGACAACTCACAAGGCAAGTTCATGGGCTAGAGAACATTCCAGAGCTCCCAGCTACAGCATCTCCACAGGATCCTTGGGAAATGGGTTCAGCAGTGGTCAGTGTTTTTAAGGATGCACAGAATGGTAATGAGTGGCATCCTAGCAGTACAATAGGCCTGTTGTGAGCTGAAACCTAGCTAACCACAGTAGGCCTCCATACAATAGAGTCAGTATAATTTACTACCAGTCACACCTAGTTCATAAGCAACTACCTCACACTCATAAGTATGTCTAGATAAAAGAGTTAGGTGGGGGAAATATGTTTAATTTGTTTTTCATTATTCATTTATAACCCTGTAAGGGTAGTTGGTTTAGAAATGTTTAGATCCAACACTTTGGAAGCCTCTTGGAAAATGACCTTGTTCAATCAAGGGAAGCTTCCCGACACTACTACACACAAAAGAAACCACAGTCAAACGTTGAAATTAAGTAAGTGAGTAGTCCACAATGAATAGTTTCTATCACAATAGCAGAGGGTATTTTTTTTAAAATCCAAGTTATAATTTTTCTCTTTCAATTGTTTTTCAGTTCTATGTTTTTATAGTTGCCTGTAGAAAAAAAAATGTTCAAGAAAGACTGAAGTTATTTTAATTATGTAACAGCCCAGAGGAAGATGAAATTGTACAATGGCCTAGACGAACATCTTCTGTCTGGTCAGTAGCCAATGGACGGGCAAGGCTGAACAATGGAACTGGCCTAGAAATAATGGCTTGGAGATAAAGGGAAAAGCAAAGTCTGCCTTGAGGATGATGAATCTCCGGAGTGTTTCCTTTATTCCTCCCTTAAATAATTGGAGTCCAGATATAAAATAAATCATAATGAGAGAGAAGACAAGCAATATAAATCATGGCTTTTGGGGACACATGGGTTGGATAGATTTATATTGAATACATCTTCACAGCCTAGGATTTCTGGAAGAATTCTAGTGGATTTAAACTCCTGAATTGTATGCAAATTATGAGAGCGTACACCAGTGAATTCTCTTAGTAGAGAGTACAGAATTTTCATCACAGAAATAATTAATTTTAAAGGCAATATCATGACTTAAAGTTCTAATAAAAATTGAGTAAGTGGCTATAATAACAAGCCACTGATTACAACTTTTAGTTTTGTCTGTTGATCTAACAGTTTTGAGGCAGATAGTATCTTGTACTAGAATTTTTTTTGGAAGAATTGGGCGTTTAGACATACAGTTGGGTCAAAAGAGAAGAATTAATACTTCCATAACTTTACAGTCTGAGAAAGCATTTGATTGAACACAACTTAGGAGGCTCATCTATGTTTTATCACTGGTAAATACTACTATTTGTGTACAATTTACCAAACACGAGAAACTCAAAAATATATTTGCCTCTTATTATGATTTATACTTTCTCCCACAGCACATGCACGTGAAGGCAGTGCATCTCCCTTCTCTTGTTAGCGATCTATAAACCACTTGCAGACAGCACACACTGGAATGTTAGACTCACACCTACATCAAATAGAATATTGTCTGGCTTACATGTACTCTGCCATCTTTTGAGAAGGGAGCAATACCTTCATAAAATCGACAGCTTTTTCAGAAAGCACCATGCTTATTTCACAAGATAGTATGAGTAACATAGAGTTGTCAATTCACGTTGTATGTGAAAATTGCTTGTCTCTTTCACACTTAGATATTGGAGAAAAATACTCTGATGCATTAGTTAACATGAAAGTAGCCATATATCTCAAAACACTTCTTCATTTGAAAGGAAGTCTTTATTAACTATTTGCTCAAATTTAAATGTCTCAGGGTAAAAAGTTTGTAATTTGAAAAAAAAATTATCGATATTGTTTGAATTTAGTGGGATTAATTGGATGACCCAATTTCTACACTATGGATCTATTTTAGGTGCTAGGCAATAACGCTAGTGAACGAAGCAGACACATTGCTCCTCTGTAGGAGTTAACAGTTCAGTCTGGAAGATGAATGTTCCATGAGAACAAATGAGCAAGTACAGGGTAGGGAGGCAGACTGGTGTAATTTAAAAGTCATCATGGAAAGCTCCGAGGAGGAAGAAGACTATGATGGAGAAATATGAGGCAGAAGATAAGGATGAGGATCTGGATTATCAATGCCGAGGAGAGATGCTCCTGCAGAGGACAGCACACAGAGGCTCTCGGAGTCCTGGCATCCCACGTGGCACAGAATGCTTGAAGGTCACTCGGCAACGCCAAGGCTCCTGCTGGCCAGACTCCTTCTTATCTCTCACTTCCTGTGGAATAAACCTAACCTGAGTGCCGAGAACAGCTTCCAGGAGTTAGGGTCTGGAGTCTGGTTATTACAAGAAGTGGACAAGAACAGACCTGTCATTTGAACCAATCGTGTTAGTAGAATAGTAAGCCACGCTGTGGAGCCATAATTTGTATTTGCTAGGTATTCTTCAGAGAATAGTGGCTTTCATGTAAAAAGACATATCTGAAAAGCACTGTTATTTAAACTTGAGAAAAAGTCTTTCTGTTTCCATATAGAATGATAAATACATCAGTAATAATATATTCTTCTTAATGATATAAATGATACCAAACTATTGTGCTAAAGCACAGTTTAAATCAAGTACAGGCAATATCAATCTTAAGTGTACAAATTCTGCTGTTCATAACCATCGATATCCTTTTTCCCCCATTTCACTCTACCTTTACAAGTTACATAGGGGTTACTACCCAACGGTTTAGCACTGTAGGCAGATGTTGCCAAGCCAAACTGACATCTATGTCAAGGGATTGGAGTTGTGGCATAAGGCTTCGCTTCAAGTGCTTTACCTCTTGAGCCAGCTTTCTTGCCCTTGGATAGGAGTCTGACCTCTCATCTTGACAGAAAGAGAATTCACTGGCATGTTTGAAACAGTCAAAGAGCCTGGCTACATTTACATTTCAGTAGGGATTAGTGTGCCTCAGGTTAGTTGAATTAGGATTAGAAAACCAGTTGTATGTAAAAGTGACCAGTGAACTAACTGGTCAGGGCCATTCTCCCTCCACTAAACCACGTGGTCACTACAACCACTGAGGAGTGATACAGTTATGTAGGAGTGGGATGATGGTAGGTTTATTGCTAAAGGAGAAAAGAGGAATTCTTATGAGTTATAAAGGAAGAGATGGGAAAAGCTAAAGAATAAAGAACAGTAAAGAAGCCTGTCCTCTGTGAAGGCCCAATGGACCATCAAACACATCATGCCCTTGGACATAATGTGGAAGAGCTGTTTGGGTGCTCTGTTTGCTTTTAATAAAAAATTAAGCACATGTGCTGTTCTTTTGGCAAAATGGAGCAGAACATGAAGGAGGCCATCATTTTTATTTTTACTGTTAGAAAATATCTGTGTGAGAGAAAGCCCAGGGCTGCTTGTCACTTAGGGATATAGCATTCTGAGAACCTGGGAGGTGTCCCACATGGCTCAGGCCCACTGAGCCCCAGTTGCTGGTGGCTCTCTAGTGGGATCAAATTTATTCTGCATATATTAGACGTCTTTAGAGAATATTCAACAGTAGCCAAGGGCACTGAACCAGCCTCTCATTCTTCCTTACTGCAAGGGAACATTGTGAAAACAGAAGATGGGCAATCAGCTCTAACACAGACTCATGTGTGAGCACCACAAACTGTTGGGGTTGGGGATAAAGCCAGAGAGTCAGGGAGATGGTGGGGAGACTCTCCAGTCAGCCAGGTGATACAGAAGAGGGGCACAGGAGACTTAGGAGAAGGAATCAGCTTTTCCCAAGGAATGGAAGTGCTTCCCATGGGGGCAGTGAAGAGCTAGGACATTGAGAAGTAAGGCATGTGTTTTCCCTAACCTGAGGTGCTTGACGTTCTGAATTTGCAGATTTCCCAAAACTGTACATATGGCACAGACTTTTTTTTTTTTTTTGGTCAAAACTCAGATAAGTCAATCCATTAAAAATATTTAACATAGTGTGAGATACATACTAAATGCTCAGACATATTATCACTATTCTTAAACCTTTCAAGCGAAAACAAAATATTATATTTAGGAAGTCTTGCTATTACTCAAAACTTTGAAATTCAGTATAAAACTTAGGGTCGTTACTTTAAAATTCACATTTATTTGCATTTGTGAATGTGCACATATGTACAATGGTAATCTTTATGTCTGACTGGTAAAACAATCAGTACATCCATTGCATGGGATTTCCCTTCTTCCCTGTGCACCTTGTTGTGTACATTCATCTGTGTTCCTGGGTAGAGGCGGAACATGTGAGATTCTGCTTTGCGTATCTTACTGATGGGCCGTTGATACAATGTAAACTCTGAGATGTGAATGTCAGCTGTCCACTATGAGAACAGACTTTTAACAGAAACTCAGTCCCAAGGATGCTGGATGCTGATGAAATGATAGCTTGACTATTCTCTTTGGACTTACACTACACACACATGATCATTTTTATTAGGATGTACAAATGTATATATAATATGTGCGTGTATAAATCTATGTGTATGCTTGTATGTGTTTTATATGCATAATATCAGCATATTAGTTTGTTGAATTAAGGTTATAAATTAACAATTAAGATTTTTTTAAACAACTGAATTACCATAGAAGCAATGGAAAATAAAACATATACAATTTGGTCACAGATCTTCAAAATAATTACTTTCCAGCGCTTCTATGTCTACTTAGGTCCTGGGAGAACCTTTATTTAAATCTTGGGAGAGGGTAAGGCATAGAATCAAATGGTAAAATGTTCCCATATGCTTTTAGACAATCTTTAAATTCATGTACATTTGATTCTGGTCTCATAAAGGGGAGGTTTGTTACAGTTTGGTAACTAATTTACACAAAAATATATTGTATCATTTAATCAACATATGCTCAACATTCAAATTAAATGATGATACTTGAGCTTTAACCCAATATAATGTTAGGAAATGTTAATATTGGTTATAAAAATGCTAGTTGAATAAATATTAAAGTTTCTCTGTCACTCGGAAAACTAAGTCTCAAATGGGAAAACAGCTTGTCTATATAGTGAGCAGTTCACCATCTCAGAAACAACAAGGTCCAGCATCAGTTAGCTTGTTTACAAGTTTGTTTAATACCCACAGTGTTTCTAAACCACATACTACAGATCCCTTTGTATCTCTGGCAACCTAAGCAAAATCTAAGGATTCTCAAACTGTTTTTATAGAGTGATATAGTATTTGACTGTAAGCTAGGCTCATTCTTCTGAATATGTAAATTATTTCTATAGTACTTATGAAATCTAATATGGAAAGAGTTATGATATCATAGTCCTTGTGTAATAGTGTTAAGAAATTGTTTATTCATGTTCATTACAGATGCAATTATCTTTAATACTTTTGATTGGATGTTGTTTAAATGCATAGTGAGAAATCCAAGGATTTGGAAGGTTGAAAATTTATATAGAGAATATGCTTATTGCTATATTTGTATAATGAGATACAAAAATAAGATAAAGTAAAAATACATGCATGACTAGAGCCTTATTGTTATCTGGTGACCATACTAATGAGGGAATTCTGGGAGGACACCAACTGCCTCTCTCAGCAATGTACTCGGCACTGTCCCCTCACTAGGATCTTACCCACGAGCACCCTTCACAAAGTAGACCACACAGTCATGAATCTGTACTCTTGTCTGCCATGCTTGGGTTGTAGACCTAATATGACTTCCGTTCTCTAAGCAAGCTCTGGCTTGTTTGAGTTTCTTCCAGGATACACCCAATATTTTTGTGAGGCATGAAAATAATGTTTCTGCAGTTTCTTGGGCAGAGGGCTCTCATGACCAGTTGTGCTGCATCTGTAAAATCTACAGCCTTAGGATTACCTTCACTATTTCCTCTGCCTATTTTTAAACTAATATTAAAACATGCTGGTAAAAAGAAACCCATAAGGCTGCAGGAATGTATGCCTTTCATTTAAAATTCAGTCTCTAGCCTCAGCTGGCCTTTCAAGGCAGTTAGGCTATCATGTGTCCCTGGTCCCTTTCCTCCATCTTTCTCCTTAACAGCCTTTCCACATTGCATCATTGTCTATAAACCCTTAACCCCACTCAGCAAATGACCTCACCTTCTACTTCACAAAGGAAATAGGGGCCAACTGACAGCAACTCCCTCAACTTCCTGCCGTCTCCTTTATGCTCTTATCAGCAACCACATCCATCCTTACCTCTTGTTCTCATTTTTCACTTGAAGTGATCTCTCTCTTCTTAGTCATCACTAATCCTACCACCTGTGATCTGGATCCCATCCCTCCTACTTCCCAAGGGAGGTGCTTCATCAATCATATTTGCTCCTGTATCCTCAGCCTCATGTGGTACAGCAGCTCCCTCCCTGAACATGCAAGAATGTTCTCATTTCTTCCAACTCAAATATACACACAGCTGCATGTGCACATGCACACTTAAATGCACACACACACATGCACACACATAGACGTACTCATGCACACATATGCACACATATACAAACACATGCACACATATGTGCACATATAGACACACACATACACACATATGCACACACAAATGCACACACACATGCTCACAAACATATACAGATGCACATATACACACACATGCACACTCATACAAACTCACTCATATAGACACACACAGCTTTCCTTTCCATGTGTTCACTTCAAGTTCTTGTGAAACTTTGTTGTTCTTTCTCAGATAAACTTCTTAAATCCTTTTCTTCTTATTTAAAAGATAATGTGTTCTCATTTTAGAACATGAGTTTAATTTTCAAGGAAAAGAGGAGCAGATTTACATAATATCAGTGTCATAAGAATGACAATTGTTAACAGTATGTGTGTTTGTGTTTTAATTTGTGTCTTTACAAAAAACATGGTGTATCTTACTGAAAAAGTGTGTGTAACTTGGATTTTTTTTATGTAATAGAAACTAATATTTTGTAGCCATTAATACATGATTGCTATTTTTTCAATATTTTTATTAGTTAATATTTCAATATATTTGTAAAATTTAAATACTTCACTAAACTTTCAGGCTTTCTTATTGATTCTTCTCTATAAACAATTATCAGCATGTTTCCTGAAGTTAATTCCATATGTTACCTCCCATTTTCTTCCCTGCCCAGGACAGCACAGCTTCTAGTGCTTCTAAGAGCATCTACACTTCAGCTTTCTCTAATTAAAGTTAGCAGTGATCCCATAAAAGCTTCGGCTCAGTCTCTTCGGTTTGTTTTGTCCTATGAAACTTGTTTGTTTTATCTTATTTTATTTTATTATTCCTTAGACGCTTGTTTTGTAGAGAGGCAGGTATGGATCAGACAGGAGGGCATGTAAGGAGGAACTGGGGAGAGCTAGAGGAAGGAGAACTGTAACCAGAATACGTTGTGTGGGAAAAAAAAATCTATTTTCAATAAAAGTGAAAACAAAGTTTCCAGTGACCTCTTTCCCAAGACTAAAGGTGCTCGCTCTCCTGTGTCTGTCTAGCTCACGCTCCCCAGATATTTGGCATGTCTGGTGATTCCCAAAGCCACGTTTCTGTCGTCTAGGTTCTCCTTCTTAGCCCCTCTGTCAGCTTTTCCTCCCAGGCTTAGCGCTGTCAGAAGCTCCCCTCCAGCTCCACCGTCACTCTGCCTGGGCATTATTTTTGTGCTTTTTTTCCTTCTGGGTAACAAAATCTCATGTTTTACTCACATCCTGCTGGTTCCCAAGCTGCCTACTCAGCTGTATGAGCTGCTCCCAGGGGCTTCTCTGCCTGTCAGTCAAGAGTATGAATTGTTTTCCTTGTGTAACTCAGCATAGCATCCTCTATCTCCTCTGTCATGGCCTGGCCCTCTGTTAACTGATTGCTGACTTGATCTTATTACTCCAGATTTTCTGCCTTAGCACTGTTCATATTCTAAACTAATTCTCTGTATTATACTGTATTACAGAATGCATAGCAGCATCCCTCACCAGTACCCACTAGATGCCAGTAGCAACCCACCCAGTGTGATAATCGAAGGTGTCTCAGACTATTCCTAAATGTTCCCTGGGGACAAAGTCTTCTTATGTTAAAAACGACCTTGTTAAATGTGAGTTTTGCCTGGGTAGGGTCTGTGTTTTCATGGCTTCTGTCCAGCATTCAGTCTTCTATATTGCAATAAGTTACTGCGAATAAGTAAGTGGGCAAACATAAAGTAAACTTAAAACTTTTTCAGAATGTTTATGTGTTCAGATTTTACTGTGAACTGTTAGTCTGAAACAGTGTCTCCCTACTCTATGTAGACCTCCTGCCTCTCCTCCTAAATGCTGGAATTACAGATTCTGGCCAACTTAAGCTCATCTATTACTTGGAGGTCTGTGATAGACAGGAGGTTGTTAACATAAGAGAGGGTGTGAACTCAATCAGGCGAGCACACAGCATGCTTGGAAACTTATTTAGGCAAATGAAATATTTACTGTGGTAATATGGAAATTGCATCTCAAGGAAAGGAAACTACAAATTAAAAACTTTCTGAAGACATAGATGATTTATCACAGGCAAACAAATGATCCAGATATTCTGATAATGAGAGAGCTGGCTTGCATCATCCAGAAATACTAGAGAAAGAGTTTCTAATGGAGGTCAAACTCTAACACGTTGCTCCTAATGCTGTGACCCTTTAATACAGTACCTCATGTTGTGGTGAGATCCCCCAACCATAAAATTATTTTGTTGCTACTTCAAAACTGTAAGTTTCCTACTGTTGTGAACTGTAATATAAACATCTGCATTTTCTGATGGTCTTAGGTGACCCCTGTGAAAGGGTCACTTAACCTCCCAAAGTGTCAAATGTTGAGAAACAATGCTCTAAGTGTTCAGTTATGCAAGACAACCTATAAATTGATGACATAATTCCTCCCAGTTTTAACATGACTTCAGCTACTGAGGATGGCCATATTTTGTTCCAACAAAATGCACTGCAGCATATAACGGACTAAAGTATTTTCATTAGTTAAATTCTGTTTGTGTGCATGGACCAAATAATCCTTGGCTTATATGTATTCAGATGATCACCAGAGATAACATGCACACACTTAAATGAGCAGTGGGTGGATGGAATCAGGTTGACTGGGATGGGGGTCAGGCTTTTATACCACAAGTGACATCCGACTGTGTCTAGGGATATGTTTATTGTCCACACAGATGGGATCTAGGCAAAGTCTGTTACTGTGATCTCATAGGCAGAGGGCAGGGGTACTGCTGATATACTACCATACACAGGATAGCTTCACAAGGTTATTAATGGGCTGACATTTTGGAATGCCAATAGAGGCAAGGTTGGGCAACTCTCTAACCCATGTTTATAGATCCACAGTACAAATCAGTGTGTTAAAAGATCCCAATGCCCCTGGTTCAATCAATCAACCTCCATTAAGTATCTTTAAACACAACATCTCCCTGGATAGTTTTATCATCAACCTTGATAACATATTAAATATACTAGAAAGACAAGAAAAAAATAATGAACACATTAAAAATAACCTATGTGTCTCTTTTTATTGTTTAATATGACTACTAGAAATTTAAAATCACATATTTGGCTTACATATTTCAATTGGACATTTCATATCATAAAACAAAGTATTTCATTGCCTAATCTCCTATGAAATAATATCCCTTTTACCCTCTAGCCTTTGGTATTATATGATTTTCCTTTCTATATTAATTATTAGAGTCAAGTTTAACTTTTCATCAAGAAATGTGTATTTTAAGCAAATCCTCCACTTTTTCCTTACTTCAAATCCTTTGTGTTTGTGGCAGGACAGGGCACAACCTTGTCTCTTTCCTCTACCCACTGAGTCATGGGAATATAGGCAGTGATGTCACATTCAGCTCTACAATTCATATCGTCACAATATTGGGCACTGAAAGGAATGGGCTATCAAAGTTAAAGCAGACAAGTATGGAGTATGCCACCTGAAAATGCCCATTGGCTACTTGTGGGCTGGCTCATCAATGTGGATGTTTCTGCCAGTTGAGAGAACTTCAGACATACAAATTGAGTTAACTAGTTAGAAACAGTTCTTATGGTCTGGAGAGGAACAGGAAGAATACAGGAGGCACACAAGGAGACTTCCACTTCCAGCTTACCTCAGCAAATACAGCCTTGGATCAATGAACTGTGGAGGAAGAAGTGGGTGCAATGGGACACTTCTGTGTTTCCCCTGATTGTTGTAGACAGGGTACCTAGGCATCACTTGGTCCTGGTCACAGGAAGTACAGTGACCTGGGCATCACTGGGTCCTGACCATAGCTAGTGTAGTGACCTAGGCATCACCGGGTCCTGGACACACCAAGTGCACTGACCTGGCAATCACTGGGTCCTAGCCACAGCCAGTGCAGTGACCAGGGTGTCATGGGTCCTAGCCACAACCAGTGCAGTGACCAGGGTGTCACTGGGTCCTGGCCACAGCATGGGTACTGTTGTACCTCTGAGGCATGGCAGATGACATTAGGATAGTGAAGCAGGGATGATGTCTGTGTTACATCTTTGTTCTCCATCTCCCCTCCTCTTCCAGCCCTGGAGTGGCAGGAATGACACATTCCTAAGGCAGGACAAGGTCAGGGCTTGGCCTAGGACCCAGTTTGGGAGCAAACAAAAGGAAGTGGCTAAAATTAGTAAGGGACTGAATGTGTGCTTGTGTTGTAGAGAAACGGGAGAAGGAGAGCAGCCCAGAGCACACTGGCTTTGTTCTTCGGAAGCAGGAATGTGCCATGCCTGTGGCACAAGAGGACAGGACTTGGGACTCATCCCTGTTTCCTTCCCTTTGTTTGATCTCTCTCCATTTTTTTCTTCAACTATTCTAATTAGAAATAATTTGTAAATATGCTATAATAGTTGATGAATTCAGCCACTAAATCTAATGGGCAATATTAAAAGAGATCTGTAAACATCTTGGTTTGTGTCCTATATAAAAATGCAGAGGAAGGAGACAGAAACACAAATTAGTTTCTCAGTTACAGATCTCTGTTTCCTTCAAGGTTGGTTTTAATGTGTCCATGTGGAAATATAGCAACCAGATTTACCCACATGGATACTTTTGATGTGTTTAATTTAATTCTAAACATTAATTATCTGGAGGAACTGTGCTTTCTGATACATGAGCATCCAGAACGATTGGGTAGAAATAGGAAGTTAGGGACATAATTTCATTACAGTTTTGCAAAACTCCGTAATACTTTAAAATTGTGGTTTCCTCTGAGCTCCTGTTCAGAAATTAAACATAAAGTATTGGCTTATGCAAAATAAAACACTAGAAAAATAAAAATTGTGTTTCCTTTTCTAAAGAAAAAAAAGTTTAATCTTATCATTTTCTCTTTGATTCATTGGAGAATCCGAGGAAAAAATACAATGACAGAGATTTCAAAGAAGAGATTGTTGAAATAGATATTGTTTGCCATAAAGCACTTAGCATTGTCCTAGATTCTTATTGCATCAAAATGGAGTGAATTTAGGTCCAGACGATAAGTGTGGAAATGAAATATCTGTCATTGAAGAGGCAAAAGCCCGGGTTTCTTATGGGATGTGAGAACTATAGGAAGCAGGTCTCTAGCAGGAGGAGCTCACCTACCAAGCAGTGGCAGATGTTAGGCCACACTTTACCTATGCTAAGGCAGAACAAGAGTTTTGGTTCTAAAGAATAAAAAACTAGGCAGAGATCTTTGATAAACCAGGATGAAATGTGACTTCTAGCTGCCCTTGACTCTGACAGGTTTCCTGGCTGCCACTCCGCACATGGGTACATTATGCAGACAGACCCTCTCTCCTAATTAGCTGTTCCCTGTATTCTCCCTGGATATCATTTGGGTCATCCAAATATGTTTCTTATTTTGATCTACTGACAAATTAAGCCATGTAATGTTTAGTGAAAATTCAAATTAATTCTGGAGTTGGTAAATTCTCATGGGCTCTAGCCTCAGACTGCAACATTGGGACAGTCACACACAGTCACCTCTTCACTTGTTATTCCTGGAGGTGCTACCATTATGGCTGATTAGGGTTTTTGGGGGGGAATCAAAATAATCACTCTGAGCAAACTAATCTAGTCATCAAAATTCAGGGAAATGTACTAGGTCTCCAAAAAGACAGACATGAAAATAGGAGAGAAGAAAGCCTTAGAGAGATAAGTCTGACACTTGGTGCATCCACATTCTGCTCTTTTTTTTAATAGGACAGCAGTCTGGAGAGCAACCTAGGCAACATTCTGATTCTTCCTCGGCTGCCTAAGGTTGCCTAATACATTTGTAGTGGTTAATTCTAATGGTAAGAAAATGAATGGACGGGGAGAAGGTTGCAACTAACACCTATTGAAACTCCTCATTGGCATGGCCACCTCAATTTAACCTATGGGGTTAATACACAAATACAGAAAATTGGAGATTTCCCCCGAAGGTTTTAAGCCATTCCTGCCTCCAATATGCATGCTCCTTCCTACCCACTTTTCCTCATGAATTTGTGGAAAATCACACTTCCAGAGCACTGAATATAAATGAAATTGTAGAATGTCTTTGAAAAGTCAAAAGATATTCCTTAGGCTCCAATACTGACAAAGCCTTATGTCCATAAACTACCCCAAGTCCTATATCCCTATGATGATAAGATCATTATCTTTGATTTTGGTTAAATCTATAATTTTGAAATAGTAAAAGCATAAGTTAAATATATCATATTAGAAAACTAAGAACTAAAAAAATCCTTAATAGACCAACCTCATCTGAAAACATAAATCAGTTCTGTCTTGTTTGGTTAAATCCTTGCTACTTAACCTTTGGTTAAGGTGTGATAAATTGTTTTTGTTTTAATTATATGATATGCAACATGGAAGTGTGCAAACAGGACTCATGCACATAAGAACCTATATAGACTATGGCAGTATATATAGGACTATATATGTTCCAACCTGTTGGAGTCCCAGTGCTGAGACAGGGAAGTGGAGGCTGGGTCTCACTCTTAACCAAGAAGCTACTTGCAATCGATCCATGCTGGCAAAGGGTAAAGCAGTGTTCTCCAGCAAAATGTTACTTTATATAACAACCATACTCCAAATCAGGCCTATGTCCAGGAGTGTTTGGCCAACACCAAACTAACACCATAGTATTTTGTGGGATTTTATTTCACTTTTTTGTTTTTTGGTCTTGTTGGTTTTTATTTTATTTGTTTGATTTTTTTCTTTTCTTTTCCTTTGAGAGAGAGAAAGAGAGAGGGGGAGAACATGACATCGGGGGAATGAGAGGATGGTAGACAGTATTGAGAAATAGTGGTATGAAAACCATGATCAAGATATAGTGCATGAAAAATTATTTTTCAAAAGATGTTGTTTTTTTAGTTTTCCAGATATTATTTGTGCAAAGAATTTGTATGCATTATCCTGCTAAATATCTCAGAGGATTTGGGGTGATGGCCAGAACTGTGGGGAAGTCTAACTGTCTCAGTTGGGTTTTTTTTTTGTGTGTGTGTGTGTGTGTGTGTGTGTGTGTGTGTGTGTGTGTGTGTGTGCTTTGTTTTCAGCTAAAGAAAGGAATAACACTGTGCCCAATTTGGTTCATGTACAAATTTCATAAATATATTCACATTTATTAATCCTAATATTGACTCAAAAAACAACATAAAATAAATTGTTTAATCACAATTTGATATGGCTGTCTGTATAACTGAACTGCATTTTAGAAACTAGGCAGACAGTGATAGTATAATGTAACAAGAAGACCCCGTTTGGCCACACCTTACTTAACTAATCATCTCATATCGAACCTTTGAGCCAGGAAAGTAATCTTAACCATTAGGATAGTAATAGCTGGAGAGATGGAGGCAGACAATGGGAAGCACGCAAGACAATGGGAACGATTGTGTTTCACTGCCAGAAATCCTTGTGCCGTGCCATGTTTACATAGCCATCTGGAGGAGGAGAGGCCAGACTGAGGGAGGCCACAGTTCTCTAACAGAGCCATCCTTCCAGACATGTGAAGAAGACCATGCAGAGCTGCAATGCATGAGAAACACATGCTCACTGTTGTCAGATGAGATGTTGTTGCATGGTTTCTTGCAGAAAAGAAGCTAGCCAGCTAGGCATCATCCCTATAATGATGAAAACACAAATCTAGCTAAAGGGTAGATTGATCGAGAGTTGTTATTATCACACAGGAGTGAGCTACAGCCTCACTTGTGAGCCTCATGCTGGACAGATCAGTTCCTTAATTACTTTCTGGAAATTCTAGTACAGTCTGCATTCCAGCAGTCTTCTTAAGGCTGTTGGGTCAGTGAGGGCTTTGGGAGTGTCAGTGCACATAAAAGTTTGTTTCTGAAGTACTTGTTTGTGTGACATAAACCTAAAGTCTTCAAATTTTGCCCCTAACCAATGCTCACACATCCTATTAGTACATGGGAACATTCCAATTTTCCAAAATTTCACAAAGTTACTTCTTTGGAAAGGAACCATTTTTAAAACAAATTCTTGTACCTTTTGATGCCATTACAAGCTTGCTTATTGTTTCATAACTATCATCTTTGGCACTCTTTTTTTTCCCTTAAAGGGCATCCATTTAAAGCATTGCAGGTATGTATTGAAAAAGTTGTTTCAAAAATATCTGAGACAGTCAAATGGATGCATTCTCTGCACACCTAACATGAATTAAAATTTTCAGTATTCATTATACTTAAAGTAAGAATGGCTAAAGAAAGCATATTGAAATAAAAAAGATTTTATATTGTTGTTTTCTAAGTTGAATCTTCAGTGACATAAATAGATATAATAAAATACAATAGCACAAACTGAAGTTAAGGGAAAACATATTAATATATATAACAATATTCTAGAAATAGACTCTGGGAAGAGACACAAAATTTAGATCAAATTGTTAATAGTGGACATTCCCAGTTGTGAGTGGCTATTCTTTACAGTAGTAAAAGTATGTCCAGAATGTGTATAAATGGGTGGGATTTTATACTTGTACTACTAAATTTTGTATATGATTTTGCACACTGATTTTACATATACACATACCACATATACTTTCATTAAGCATCTCTTTGTCTTTTGTTGGAAATGTTTGTATCGGGTACATGTATCATTAATGTATATACATGCCATTGCCTGCTTCTTTCTATTCTACAAAACAGAGAATTAAAAAACTATTTTAAATTATTCAATGTTTGTAATCCCTAATGATTGTTAATGTACTAAGTCAGCACTGTCTTAGTCTTGGAAACACTGTCATGACATACACTATTACTAAATGTGAAGGAAATTTACAATTAAATAGAAAAATTAGAATAGAGTCAGGCATCTGGACCTTGATGGTTCCCAGCTAATTTACAAAGGCACAGACAGACACTACCTTGTGATTCCAGAGTCACTTCTGAGGCATGCTTTAATATGAAGTGCAGTCAAGTAACAGGTTATGAGGATGATATTCATATGTACCCTGCCAAGAAGTAATTTTTCTAAGTCAATAAAATGGTTTGATGAAGCCTGTTGCTAACTTCACAGCCTTACTACTTGACAATGTACCCATTCATGCTGAAATAGTTTGCAAACAAATCATTCCTTGGATTTTTAACTAATGTGATGTGAGAACAAACAAATGTTTTTAAGAGCAAGAATTAGAGAGAAATCAGAGAGGGCCCCCTCCTTGAACACAATATCCACCTATTACTGACCATTGTGACCTTTCTGGGAAAAGTCACTTCCATTGGACAGGGTAGTGGCCGCAAGGCAGCAAAACACCACTCAGAGTAATTCCTTACAGATGACAGGAACTGGAAGTTTCAAGGGGAAAAATGAAAGCCATTCACTCTTCCAATGACATAGTCCTTTGATACCACAAAGCCATTTGGGCTGAGAGCTCCAAGGTCAGGAAGGCACATAAAGATTGGTGATTAGAGAATACCATATCAGCAAAGTGTGGCAAGCTATTAAAAGAAACTATAGCTTTTATGATTGTGTGGCTGAGTATCCCTGGGGCTATTTGTATTAGATATTGAGTTAAGCATAACTTATTTAGCCCCAGCATTCCAGAAAACATTTTGATGTCAGCTACTGCAGGAAAGTAAACACAAAGCAAAGGAGGAAACAGAGCTGATCTCGAACAGATAAAAATGGAGTAATTGAATTTTCTGAACTCGGGCGTTTTAGAGCATTAAGAATGAGGAATTTTAGAATGGTCCTTTCAACTTGCAAAACTAAAGTTTACTTAGGCATTTGGTGGAGGGGTGGAGAGGTAGCACGGGGCTTATAGAAGCAATTCATTGAACTTACATTTAATTCTGATCAAAAAATATTTTGAATATGTTCAGTGAAACATTCCCAGGCCTGCGCCCCATGTTTCTGATATCAGAGAAGTCTCCCTTTCTTCTTATGCCCTAAGACAACATCAATTTCGTCTATGCATTTTCTGCAAGAGGATCTAATTTTAATATTGCTCCTAATAAAATGGATTCATGAGGTGTTTGGGGTTCAGGAAACATTTCTGCAAGTATCATCAAAATTCTTTTAAGACAAACCATGCACATTGACCATGGTCAGTGTGGTCATATGTTCCCTGCTGAAGACCCTCTTGACAGGGGAGCTTAAATAAAATGTCTATGTTATCCCATTGAAGCAGAGAAAGGGATGCTGGAAGTCTAAATGTCTGGTTCCTGCAAGATACCTGAGAGAAGTGTCTTCACAGGTCCTAAATAGGCTTTGCAGACAGGCCCTGTGACTCACAGGAAGAACAAGAGCTGTAACAGCACACCAGGGATCCCAGTGTCTAAAAGATTAAGTACTGAACACAGTAGTAATATAGGTGAATGAGAGCTGGAAGAAGTTTGAGTCATGTAACACTTTTGTTTAAGGTATTCAAACATTAGAGAATGAATAAACCTTTGCTGTCTTTGCAAACTTGTACAGTGATTTTTTAGAAGAGATCATGGTGGTTTTTACCATTCTGAGGCTTGTCTGCCTTTCCAAATTTTCTAACATAACTGCCCACTCTTGCTGATTAAAAATGAAAAAGAATGAGTTACATGTGGCATCTTAAAAAGTATAAAGATAGCAAATAGTGCTATGTCCCTAGGTTAAGCTTAGCCCTGGTGAGTACCTATATGGTCATCATCACAGACAGGTACCCAGAATGCACTGCTTCACACCTGACTGGAACATCATTTGAGGAAGACTCTTCCTGATAGGATTTCACACACATCTGTAAGCAGAGTGCTACACCAATAGCTTTTGGATTTTTACTAATAAATGGATTCTTCTGGTTTCTGTTTAAACTCATTTCTCTGTTTAAAATGTGTTTATGCTTGCTTGTTGGAAGAGAGAGCTCTTCAAGCAACACTTTTGTAATCATACCTCTAATCCATGGCCAACCACATTGACATTAAGTGCCCATATAATGACTAACTACTAAAATCCGTGTCAAAGGTTTGTTCATTATTCTGTCACCTGTTAATTGAACTGTTGTAAATCTTTTCTTTCATGTAATGATAAGAATCACAAATTATTGCTATTATTATATAAGTTTATAATGAATAACACAGTTTTCCTTGTACTAATTATAACGTATATCTAAATAACCATATAAAGCTATGCAATATATACAAACATATAATTATGAAACTATAATATAGTTTTGTAACCTGAGGTAGCTTTTAAGATAACTTAATGATAATTTCATACTCAGGTAGTTTGGTGAATTAAAACTAAAAGTCCAATGGAATAAATAAGCCATCATTTTGGAATGCTGTGAATGAATTCAGCTAAAATAATTTTATGGTTGAAAATAGGAAGGATAAACATAACCTTAGAAGAAAAAAAGGTCTATCATATTTAACTATGTTTATAGGATAATATAATGTGGCAACAAAAGTAGTATGAATTTCAACTTTCCAAACAATGTGGCAACAATTTGCATGCTCTGAGTTGAATAGTCATGTGTGAAGTAGTTACCGTGAGCATGTTGTCATCTGAGTGTAGCACGGTCAGTAAGATGAGTAAGTGTGAGAGCAACTAGAAAACACAATGACCCTCTAAAATAACTTTTGGGGTTTCTTTGCTGTTTGTCCTTTGAGACAGGCCCTGCAATGTATCTCTAGCTAGCTTGGAGTGCATAACCTAGGGACCTCATTCACAGCAATGCTCCTGCTTCAGCCTATCAATGGTTAGTAGGACTTCAGGCATGAGCCTCCATATCCAGCTTCATTCATTGTTTTGCCTGCAGTTAAAGTTCAGCTGAGCAGAAGTTCAGTCACTCATTCAGCCTAAGTTTTGAATGCCAAAGAACAAAGACCTTTCCTGAAGGTTAAGACCCATCCACATCTCTAAACTTGGTGCATTCTACACATCAGCACTAGGATGAAAGAACCAAAGAGACTGTCACAAACTACTCATTCTTTTGTAGCTCCCAAGTCCTCACCGCTTAGAAGTGTCACTACATCCTGCCAACAGACAGGTTTTACTCTTTCCAATCAATCTACAAAGATGCCAAACAAATAAGTACTATGTCAGCCAACACAGTCTTTAGAAACGATTTTGTGGTAAAAATTTTAAAAGAAATGACATAACAGAAAAATGGGGAGATACAAGATATAATTCAAAGTCTGTATTTGTGTTCAACATCTAATGCTCCAATGTCAGAGCATTCCTGTGCAGGCACATCCCAGAGGATCCCTGTGTACACACAACCCAGAGTGAGCATCCCTGCAAACACATAACATACTTTCCTTCTAACCTGAGCGTCAGATTCATGCTCACATACAAATGCATAGCAGCTGGTATCACCATTTTATCCTTCATGAATGAACCTTATTTAGTTTCAGGACTGAGTTTCTTACAGTCATCTTGCACTACAGATACAGTGCCACCAAGGCCCAAGATGTGCAACTTCATTGACTTAGAATAAATACTAAGCAGCACTTAGGTTGTTAATTACACACATCAATCTTTTGACTAATAACAATCTGACTTTTTAAGATGAAGCATCAAGAAAATTTGGAGTTTAAAAATATTTTAATAGATTTGGTTTCAGTGCTTATTCAAGTGAGAGTAGATGAGATATAGTCAGGGGAAAATATCCAAAAACATTTTCCTTTTGTAATACTTCTAAGTAACAAAGAAATTCTCTCAAGCATTTACCCGCTTTGAAGATAAGATTCCATTTGCATAAAGTGGATGGCCTCTTCAATGCAACTTTCATTATCTTGACTCCAAAGTGACTTATGTCAAGATCAAGGAAAGCAATCAGGGCAGATACACTCCAGGACACCTTAGAGGCATAAATCAGCCCATCCTCTCACTCTGGACAGTCTTGACCCACCAATGGGATTTGTGAGTCTCTCTTCTGAAACAGCAGGCCAAGTTCCATCATTGTGGCACCAACTCTTCCCTTAGAAGTCCCTCATTTTTGTAAGTAAATGGGATATCCACAATCAGTTATCTCATGGGCTAATGAAGGCTGGAGATAAACCAGTTTGTGACCATTCCATGCCCTCTGAACACTCCCAGGATACTAGCCCTACCGAGTCATTTATCTCATTACGTTAAGAGAGAAAATTAACCCTGAAGAAAATGAGATAGCCCCTTGGGTGTAGGCTAAATGTGGTATGGGTTTTCTTGTGAGAACAGAGAGACGAAGAAAAGAGGGGAAATCATCACATTCATTAAATCATCTGTGGCAGTTAACCCTTCCCCTACCACAGCCATGTTTTTCCTCTGCAGTGGCACTCTAGTCTGCAAGTGTTGGCATAGTTTAGTCTTGTTTGCCTAACTCTTTACATGTTCTACCTGTTAATCACAGGTGTGGCTGAACAGGAAAAGACGTCTTTTGCTCTCTATTTTCACGTGCTTGACTTACTTGCTGCTCTGCTCACTTGCAAAATACAAATGTGAAATCTATCATTTATTACAGCACTAGCAATTTAATCTGTTTTGCTTGGACCTCATGTGTGCATTTGGTTCCTGGCATTCCGGGCTGTTTTGCTTTAGTTGGCTACTAGTTTACAACCCTCAATTTCATTCTCTAAATCTGTGCTTTAAACAATTTAACTTCACTTTGATTCTGTTTGGAAAAGTAGTTATGGGTTCGCCTCCATGATGCACAGCAACATATGTACTGTGGTTTGCAAAGTGTCATTTTAAGGCAAATGACAAGATGCAAATGGCTCATTTAGTGATTCCTTAATTTTACATCTACTATTGATTGGTATCAGAGACTGGGTTACTTCTAAAGTCTAGGAAGAGAGTATTTTGAATAAAGACATTCAAGTGTTTTACAATACACATTTCTTCTCATCCCCATCCTGAATCCTGTCCACAGCATGCAGACTGCCTGCTCCATAAGCCTCCCCTGCTGGACGGTGGGGGCCCCAGGGTGTGTGCAGCTGGGCCAGAAGCAGGGCTCTCATTCCCTCTCTCTCTCTCTCTCTCTCTCTCTCTCTCTCTCTCTCTCTCTCTCTCTCTCACACACACACACACACACACACACACACACATTCATTCTCTCTCTCTCCCATCTCCCTCCCTCCCTCCCTTCTTTCACACTTTCTCTCCCTCCTCTCCCTCTCTCCTTTTTTTCTAGTACAATGAGGAAATTTCACTTTTCTCTTGAAAAGTAAAATATGTCCCTTTTTCCTAAAGTCAAATATTAGGTTGAAACAGACAGTCTCCATACATCATTTGAAATGCATTGTTTATCTTAAGACAACAAGAGTATTGTATAATGGGTCTCCACTGTAAATACAATGAATAAACATCTTTAGTTTTAACAAATATTCCTCAGAGCCAAATAAAGTCCTGGGAAAAACCTGCAAAGTGAGGAACAGAAATATGCCCAAAGGTTCTTCGTGCCCCTGTCCATCTAGCCTTGTAAGACATGTGTGTCAAAAATGACAGCATCTTAATTTATTGTCTGTTTCTTTGTACTCCTTATTTGCTGCTATTTAAATATATTAGTGTTATGTTATTTTATTACAGTAAAACTGTAATAGCAAACCCACATTAAATACGTAAAAACAACACAGTATATGATGTCATTATATGAAAAATGATATGGTACCAGCTACTGAATATGATTGGTTTTAAATACAGACATAAGGCTCTAATGTAGGATTCTTTTCTTCCAACAAAGTGCCTAACAACAACAAAAGCATTAATTGTCACTACCCAAGCAATGTACTTTCCCCCTTGATAAAGTGTAATTAAAGATTCCATGCTGGGACTGGCCACATCACCAGCAGCTAAGAGCACTTGTTTGTACAGAGGATCCAGGTTAGATTCCCAACACTCATAACCATGGTAACACATAACCATCTATACCCTAGTTCTATGGCACCCAACAAGCAGGCTTGTGATGCACATGCAGGCATGAACATAAAGTAAAATAAATCTAAAAATTTTAAAGGAAGATAATAATAGCCTATCAGTTCTGTATACTCGAAACACCACTATTTATATATAAAATCAGCAAACAAAATGTAACCATAGCACATTGAAAAAGGTATATATACTAACCCAATGCCCAATAGTCTATGTTAGCCCACACAGGATCTTTTAAAGAGGTACCAGCAAGAAATACCAAACTTATTCTAAGGTAAATTGGATGAGACCCAAGTCTTTTTCCCATAATCCACACAAAAGTTGAAAATATTGTTTATTCTTCAATTTTGTTACCTAAAGGCTAAAATGTGGTGAAATCAAAGCTTATTACTGATGGTCTAGATCAGTGTTTAAAAATTGTTTCACAAAAGAATAACATTTAAAACAGTTCCTCATTGTTTTATTTTATTTTTATTTTTGTTACTAAGTCAAACCATGCATAAGAATTTACTAGAATGCACTGTATGTCTCCACAACAGCAGTTTTCAACCTGTGGGTTGAAGCTGCTTTTTTCCAAAGGGGTCTCCTAAGATCTGCTAAAACACAGCTATTTACATTATGATTCACAAGAGTAGGAAGATTATAGATATGTAATAGCAACACAATAATTTTATGGTTTGAGGTCTCTACAACATGAGGAACTGTACTAAAGAGCATTAGGAAGGTTGAGAACCACTGTTCTATAAGATTCCCTTATAGCAGTTTCCAAAACGCATCAGACCTGAGAACTTCTCTCTGATTTTTCAAAACCCAGTTTGGAAAATTCATTCTTAATTTATCCACGCCCTCCTGCTGTGCTTAGGGATAGCCCACTCCTTTCCAGTATGCAGTGAGCCAACTGAGCACGAACTCTGCACAAAGACCAAATAGGCCTTCTGTTCTTAATCTCCCTCACTATTGTCCCTGAAGACAGTGTTATTAACCTCATGTCATCAGTGAAGAGCTCCTGTCTCTGCTTAAGGGAAAGGACAAATGATGTAGCCAAGACAGGCTCTAAAACGGGCATGTTTACTGCCATGTCTGTACATTGTCTGATGCTGTGCCATCTGAACTGCCCATTTGGTGACAGGCTTTGGTGCCTCTTTCATTATGTTTAACTCATGTGATTGAATCAAGATCCGCATGGTATCCTTTGCATTGGCAAGACTGATAGTTTGACCTTTGACTCATTGTCTATTAGGAAACTTGAATTCTATATAATGTGGAAAAGTTCACCTTGATGCTAGTTATATTTATAATTTTATTCACACTAAAGATCATCCTTTAAAACACAGAGGCTGGTATTGCGAATGCACAAACCTTAGCACAATACAAAAGACTTCTAGTCTACAGTACTAAAATAAATACAAGATAAATAGGGGTGACAGAGTTGCTCACAAACTAGCAGAAAAGATAAGTTTTGGCAAAATATATTTAAATGTATGCAGCAGCAGTTAGCATATATTAGACATATTAAAATTTATTACTAGGAGGGTTTTCTTACTTCTATTTGGAAATAATAGGAGGTCTGTTGCTTTTGAGACAGGGTTTTTCTGTATAGTACACGTGGGCCTCTCACTTGTGATCCTTCTCTTGGATTGCAAGAGTGAGTGTGTGCCACCACACTTAGCTCCAGAGAGGTCTGAGGGTACTAACTTACCTCAGTGGTTTTTCCATACTTTCTATTTCCTAACTATTCTGTATCCCTTTCCTCTATCAGTAATCATACAGGTTATTGTCACAGCTACAAAAGATCATCTATATGTGAGAAAGTAATTGTGGTCAAATGAAAACTGTCATCATTTTGAAGTCTCTATGTGATAGGAGAATGTCATGGTAATAATTAATATGTAAACATGCATGAAACAAAGATGTCCTCACGTTACTGTGACTCCCCTTGTAATTCCTGGTGGTAAGCCAGAGCCTCGGGATATGAGATCACACAGAAGTGTGCCTTCATTTCTGAGTGTATAGGCCCAATTCCTTAAGTACAAGAAGGGAGTCTGTTAATCAGACTGTAGCTATCTGGCAATAAGATGCAAGGCACACAGCCCACATGTTCTAGCTACACACTATCCATTTAGTTTGCAAAGTTAGTTACTTTATTCCCTTGATTTAGCTCTTAAGGGTGTTTTTACTTGAACAATTTGAGTTTTTCCTCTTCTTTTGGAAGATTCTAGTACATCTCTCATCTCTCCAAAAATAAATAAATAAAATGCCCATTTTATTTAAAACGTGATGATTCTGAAATTTGACATTGGTGGAAATAGACAGAGGGTCCCTCAGCTTATTGCCAGAAAGCACCAAGAAAACACCAATAGCTCTGAGTCAGGGACACTAACACTGAAGAAATACCTGAAACAAATTGTTCCATAAAAGATGGATCAGATAAAATGTCTTGTTCCCTCTTCATCTTTTCAGCCCCAATCTGCAAAGCAGACTCAACGCTCTCCAGGTTCTGTACAAAATGAGACTAGAATCCTTTAACCTCCTGATCACGCAATCTATATATAGTCGTAGAGTACCATTCGAGGTTTTGTTTTGTTTTTTTTTTTTTTTTTTTTTTTTTTTTGAGTTTCATGAGTACAGATTGCTCAAGCTTCTTGATATGATTGTCAGAAACTTCATGGAGTTATTCAAAGATATTTTAAAACACTCCACTTTTCATCCAGCTTTTGGAAATATGGGGCATGAGTAAAACGCCCCTCAGTTACGATCTGATAAATTGCCCTTTGCAGCAAAGGTTCAGAAACAGGCAGAAATGTACTGTGTGTTTTAAATTGAACCTTCAGCCATGATGCCAATTGTTCAGTCCCCACATCCTTGCCTTCCTCAAAAATCCTCAGATTGCCACCCCACCACTGTTTGGCATTAATTCAAGGTATAATAAAACTACCCATGGAAACATTTTTTTTTTAGTCATCATGATAATAACTATTTCTTCCTTTACTTGATGTGTGTAAGAATGTAAGTTCTTTTCTTAATTTAGTTTGGACACTTTGGATTATTTCCTCTTTCTAGATACAGTTGACAAGTATATCTGAAGTGTTCATTTTAAGCCCTGGAGAGCCACGGAAAATAAACACACCACCACATCTAATAAGGCCAATAGGAAACTGGGCAGTCCTGGTCCACATGGCCATAAAATTAACCTGAGCCATAAACTTGCTATGGAGCCCTAGGCCTCACTGCACAAACTGGTGAGAAATGGGCACGGGCTAACAGGAATGTATCCCTGCCGGAGTCTGCAGGCTTGCCCTCTGTCCATGAAGAGAATACCTTTGGTCTAGACAAGTCTTCGCCCATTTCTGAAACATCCCTAATAATCTGCAGTAAGATCCTTAGCAGTAGGTACCACTCATACCTCTGCATTGCTAATTTTTCATAGCTTAGTGAAGAGCTAATGACATTTCTGAGTTTCTCAAAGTCTAATGGTGGTCGGAGTAGTGAATTCTCTGTCGTGTCCCGGTATAGATTCATCTTCAATCTCACAGTGGCATAGCGCTGAGAGAGAAAGCTATGTTCTTGAGGATCTAATTACAACTTTCAGAAGCTCAACTTTCTAAAAATCCAAATGGTTTGATGCCTCCTTGCTGAACTCTGATAATAAATATTATCTTTGTTTATAAGTTAAAGTTATCAATGTAAATCTTTCAGGAACTGCCTTTTAACGTTGCTGCGCCCATTTAAGAGTTTCGACTTAAGTGAGGGAATGCGAATTTGGATGTACCAAGTCTAAGTCACTTTTAAGCAAGATAAAGTTTAAGCTTCCATTCAGCTAAACTGCCGTTCCCTCTTTTCTCTGGATGGGTGATGTTTTAATCTGTGTCATTGGGAAATGATTTGTGTTGGTAGCTAACGACGGGCCCAAGTGTCTCACAAAGGGTATTTACTTGTCGTAACCCTTCTTGGCCACCATTAGGGTCCTTGTCATTTTGACTTCCTTTCAGCCAGTGACCTCTGCCCTGCTCCAATTTAAAGATAAACTAGAAGGCATTTCCCGTGAATTCGTGCTTCTGCTAGATTTTCAAGGAAGAAGTAGGATGTAGTTGTCAAGCCAATTATAGCCTCTCTGAAAGGATCTATGTGTTAAATAATTGCATTTCGAAGAAGCAGGTTTAGGAAGAAATAAACAGGAATGGTTGGTGTGCCAACTCTAAGCAAATCCAGAATCCTGTATCGAAATAAGGAAGGGGATGAGATTATAGATAATAAACCAGAAACTTTTCACAAGCAATTCTTTTTTTTTTTTATAAACCAGCATATATTTGTGGTGATATGTGACATATGACCATATTCCTAAAATGTTTTATTTAAAAGTGTGACTAGAACTGGAGTCAAGAAACATTTTATAATATTCAAAAAGATTGAGTGAAAAATATATATAAAAAAGATCATTCATTATTTCCCATTTCACAGAGACCTTCTCTGTGATATAACTTAAAGAGACGAGGAGAGAGTGACACACAGACAATACCGCTGTCCCGGCATCTTGTTCTTGTATCCAAGAATATGATGTCCAGGAAGCTGCTTTGACATCCTATATTTATTCCTCTTTCTGATAACTAAGAGAATTAGTAATGGAGTAATACTAAACTGATTATTAGAAAAATTAGCCTCAGTTTTTCAATTGTTTACATCTCAAAGATGTTGCTTAGTTTCCAAGGTTTAGGTTGTTTATAAAATGAAATCTGATAGCCAGCTCATTTCTGTCCACATCACATTATGAAACATGATGAAACAAGATGGGTATCCAGGAATGCTTTATGCAGGATAATGTGCATATTGTATTAGGTGAAATCTGAGATAGTCTTCATTAGAAGAGACATCACTTCAAAATACAGCAGGGATGGGCTTTCTCTCACAAGAAAGAATAACACTTTGCTTTTAACTGGTTGTGAAACTCTGAAGACATGTAGGGTTTCCTTTGCCTTCCCTTTCTGAATTACACTTCATTTTGAATCAGGCTAGGCAGATCATTAATTAAGTATTAGGGGCTTAAGGTCACCACCCCCTTTATATATTCTGTATATATAAAAAATTATATCATAGTGAATATTAAAGTTTCCTGAATGTTGACTGTGCTACAAAAATAATCGATGTATTTATTATATTTATCAAAGTGGAAAAATTACAGAAGAATACAAAGACTATAAAATATGCCACTATTTTGTCATTTTGAATAGCATATATGTCACTTAACCCATAATAGATTTGTCCACCTATGAAAGGTCTACAATGGCACTGTTTATAACTTGAATCACTCTTAAGTTAATGTGTAACTTTATAAGCAAATATATGTGAAGGAAACCAAACTGGTCAGTGAACAGCACAGGTTTATCAAAGCAGAATCTCCTGAAACAGCTATAGGACATTTTGTGTAATGTGGATATAGAAACTGCACTAGCAAATCTCATTCAAAACTTGCAATAACACTGAAAAGTGCATCACTTATTAACAGCTAATATTTAGATGAAATCATGGGTCTTTCAGAAATTCAACTTTTAAGAGTTGTAAGAAATTGTCTTTTATTATATATTCCTTTAGTAGTCTAGATAACTACTCATGTGACTACCCACTGTTAGATTATAAGCCATTACAACCAAGTATAATAATACTTAGTATTCAAAATAATGCCCTGCCCATTGAAGATGCATGATCAGCAATTAAAACTGATTTGTTTGAACTTAGCAGAATGATTTTATGAGACTGAACATTAAAAAAAAATTCCCAAGAATTATCTTAATTGCAGAATTACTGTGAACAGAAGAGAGGAATTTTGGTAAAGTTATGAATATTTAAAAGCCCAGGTATGTAACAATACACAAAATGCACAAAATTTATATTGAGTTATGTGCTGAACATTGTGCTTATTTTATATATTAAGAAATAAAAGCAATGATCATATATTTAGATTCAATTTTTAACACATAACAAAGTCTGCATTAAGTATGAAAACAAGCACTCAGGAGTTAGGAATTCCCTAAGTGATACTTTTCAGTCATTTTAATGGCCACAAGATGTATGGCCTGTGAACCAGAGTCAAAGAGAATGATTAAAGATGCCAAGGAATGTAATTAACACAAGAAAAGAGCAGGGCCACTGTTGGGAAGCTATTTCTACAAGAGCTAGTACACACTTATCATAGTCACTGGAGACAGTAAGAGATACTTGACTGAAAGATTTGAAATTGATGGGCATGTATTCTGAATTCATATCCAACAGCCATGAATCTGAGACTTCTGCCACCAAAGGAAACTGGCAGGGAGACCTCAGTCACAACCTCTCTTGGCTTTGGCTGTGGTGAAAACATCATCTCTGTCATTGATCACTGGGTGAATCTATACAATGGCAGAAGTCTCTGGAACTAGTCACCTAAAACTCTCCTTCCCTTTGAGATCCATAAATTATTTGGCACTGTGTTTTTCGATTAACTCTCAACATACACTTCCTTTTACTGTGGTTTGTTTTCTTCAAATATTGAACGTGTCTGCCATTAATAATTTTTTCATTCTGTTCTATTTTTGGTAGTGCTCTTTGTAAAAATTTAAATGCTGGCACATGCTGACTATTTTTAACATACATTTCATGACTAATTTAGCTGTTTTTTTCATTGCCGAGAATATCAGAAAGTCTGTCAGAAGAGAATGTGCTTCTCCCATCTCCTCCCTTCAGGAGAGAATCTATTTGCCAATTCTAGTTCAAAAATAGTAAATTAGCATTCACTTGACATTTTTAAAAACATTCAACAAGATTTTCCATTTTAACCATTTGGAAGTTTGAAGGAAATCATATGTGGATAGGGTTGGAGAGACAGAGATAGATAGGTGCGGGGCGGGGGGGGGGGGAGATAGAGACAGAGACATAGAGAAACAGAGACAGAGACAGAGACACAGATACAGAAAGAGAGATACACCCAGACAGAACAGCGAGGAGGAGGCAGAGAGCGACAGACACAGAGTGATATGTTTTTAAAAGTAAAATAACTGTTCAATACTGGTTGCCTATTAGTTATGGATAGATAACTACTGCCTATAGATGTCAGGTTGGGATAGTAAAATAAAACATTTTCAACATAACTTTCAAATCTCAAATGAATAAACCTAGAAACTACCAAATACAAATCTATTATGTGGTGATGAAGAAGACGACCAAACTCTCCGACTCTCACTTCCCCATCTCAAAGGCCAGGCCAGATGAAGAGTCGGATACCCTCAGGAGAGCTGGCATGGACTGAAGGTGCAGGGCATTCCATAGGCAGCTTTAAGAGCAACTTTCCAGGAACAGCCCAGCAGTTTTGGAAATTTTTGCCAGTACCTTCCCCCCCCCTACCCCCCATGTACTCCAGTTAACCTTTCTAGGGTTGTGGTAAGCCACAGGGAGGGTGGGGGACAGTTTTTGCTCCATCAATAATCTTCAAAGAGGGATTCAATCATGTTTTATTTGACAGTAACAACAAAAATGGTAAAGCTTTAAAGAAGAAAGAAACACAGCAAAGAAAGCCACATTAAACTGGAGCGAGGAGTAGATTATAAAAGAAACAATTTTCATTCAAATTGCAAGTGCTTAATATCAAGAGAAACAGACTGATAGGTTAGCTTTATGATATAGCCTTGGTTGGCAGCTTTTAATGATAAAGTAAGGAAAAGGGAAACTGGAAAGAGATAATTCAGAAGGATAGATCCGCAGAAGTACAGAAGCACACACACACACACACACACACACATTCAGTGTATATTTGTCTGTGTCCTTTACTTAAGCCAAGTATCTTTTGACGTAGGAAGCAAGATTCACAAGCCAGTGAAGACTGATAAACCTATATTTTAATATTTGGACCTTGACTTTACATAAGTCCCCAATATACTTCTTTATATTATCAGAGTTTTTCATTTGAATCCTAAGCAAGATATGTAAAGTGGCAGTTATGATTTAAAAATAGATGCCTGTACTATTGCTCAAAAAAATAATCTTTTGATCATAAACACAGACATTCTAACTTTTATGTTGGTATAAATAAGACTTGAAAAATATATTTAAGGCAATTAAAAACATGAATCACATTTAAACCTCCAATATATCAGTTTGATATATTAAATTTTAAGTTTATTAAAATTTAAGTTCTAATATTTTAAACTTAAACAGTTAAATTTTAAGTTTATTAGCAGGTGATTTGCAAATAAAGCTATTAAATACTGGTTTTCTGCTTGTCATAACATTACCTTTGAATGAGTTAAAATTTACTGAGTTTCTTGTAAGAAGTAGGCATTTCATAGAATGATCGCTCAATAAGTACGGAGCTTGCTTGCATGGTTTTAGCCCTGAATAATCCCTCAGACCCAGTTTCATAAAAGCTTGCTAAAATGGCAATGAGGGACCCTGTCTACAAATATGAGAGCATAAAAGAGTGATGACTGAGGTTATTTTTTTGGTCAATATATCTATGTGCACTTTAATATCTATGTACAAGTACATATTTGTACTTGTGCACATACACACAAAATCTCTCTCTTTCTCTCTCTCTCTCTCTCTCTCTCTCTCTCACACACACACACACATACACACACACACACACACACACACACACACAGAGCAATCATCGCAAAACACACAGAAAGCTATTACTTTGATGAAATCCATTTTTTAGTCATCCACTAGCCAATAGAAGACATGAAGCTATAGAATAGAAAACCATATATTCTTTTTACTTCAAGCCTTCAGGGGAACCTGAGAAATGCCAAATCTGTGAAACTCTGGTTTAATATGAGAACAGGAGAGAATGCACACACTCTATGTATATTGTGGCCATAGCACAACAACTTAGAGGCTATAAGACCTTGGTCGATAATTATAGAGTTTTCTTTTCAGGTTGGCTTTCCCATGTGGTGTTACAAATGACACTGCATTTTTGTGATATGTTATCCAGCCTTTTTCTTTGATAGACCATGACTCTGGGTGGTCACATGGCCATCTTACTTATTTGTGATAATCTTCACCAGGTTTTGAAAACAAGGTTAAATACTAGGTAGCTGTTCAGTGTGCATTTATTAAGCTAGACTGAATTAAATTGGTTTACTACATCTCAACAGAAGAAGTAGATGCAGGACACTGGAAAGTTCACATAAGCAGTCATACATTCATAATTGTTTATGACATAAAATTTTAAGATGTTAAGTAAAATGTGGATCTACATTTTGGGTAAGATATTTTAATTTACAAACCCATCAATTTATAAAAACTTTAGGCACAGCTGCACATTTCTACATAGTTATTTGAAATTTTACAACTTTCCTCATAGTTACAAGAATTTTTGGTAAAATATGTTAAGATTCGACAAAGTGTATATTTTCTAGTAAAATAAAGTTGTATCATTTAAAAATCTTTACTCAGTGGATGCAAAAAATGTGGTATATCTACACAATGGAGTACTATTCAGCCATTAGAAACAACGAATTCATGAAATTCTTAGGCAAATGGATGGAGCTAGAGAATATCATACTCAGTGAGGTAACCCAGACTCAAAAGGTGAATCATGGTATGCACTCACTAATAAGTGGATATTAACCTAGAAAATTGGAATACCCAAAACATAATCCACACATCAAATGAGGTACAAGAAGAAAGGAGGAGTGGCCCCTGGTTCTGGAAAGACTCAGTGAAACAGTATTCAGCAAAACCAGAACGGGGAAGTGGGAAGGGGTGGATGGGAGGACAGGGGAAGAGAAGGGGGCTTACGGGACTTTCGGGGAGTGGGGGGGCTAGAAAAGGGGAAATCATTTGAAATGTAAATAAATTATATCGAATAAAAAAAATTAAAAAAAAATCTTTACTCTAAGACTTTTAAGTTAGTACTCTTTTCTTTAAAAAATTCTGAGGATGACCTTTATTTATCAACTCACATCTCATCATTAATTTTAGTTCAAGTTTTAGTCATGCTACTTTTTAGTTATTAAGTCATGTGATTTTCAACGTAACATTAACACTAAAAGGTACACATTATAAATTACTTCATTCTCCAATAAGCATATATTTACAAGAATAGATGTTTTGCCAGTATTTAAGTTAAAACAATTGTTCCTAATATACTTTGAATAATTGCTGGTGGGATTGGAAACTGGTACAACCACTCTAGAAATCAGTCTGGCGGTTCCTCTGAAAATTGGACTCAGCTATACTACTCCTGAGAATATACCCAGAAGATTCTTCAACATGTAATAAGGACACACGCTCTACTATGTTCATAGATGCCATATTTATAATAGCTAGAAGCTGGAAAGAACCCGGATGTCCCTCATCAGAGGAATGGATATAGAAAATGTGGTATATTTACACAATGGAATACTACTCAGCAAATAAAAATGACTTTACAAAATTCTTAGGCAAATGGATGGAACTTGACAATATCATCCTGAGTGAGGTAACCCAGTGACAAAAGAACACATATGGTATGCACTCACTGATAGTGGATATTATCCCAAAAGTTCAGAATACCCAAGATATATTTCACAGACCACATGAAGTTCAAGAAGAAAGGAGAGCAAAAGTGACTTCTTAGACACTCTTTAGTGCTTCTTAGAAAGGGGAACAAAATACTCATACGAGGAAATATGTAGGAAAAGTGTGGAGCAGAGACTGAAGGAAAAGTCATCCAGAGACTGCCTGGCCTGGGGATCCATCCCCTATACAGTCCCTAAACCCAGATGAACTCTATTGCTGATGCTGGGAAGTGCTTGCTGACAGAAGCCTGTTATGGCTATCTCCTGAGAGGCTCTGCCAGAGCCTGACAAATACACAGGCAGAAGCTTGTAGCCAACCATTGGACTGAGCTCATGGGTCCCCAGTTCAGGAGTTGTAGAAGGGACTGAAGGAGCTAAGGGGGTTTGCAGCCCCATGGAGGGAGCTCCTGGGGACTGGACAAGCAATTAATGAATACACATGGAGGGACACATGGCTCCAGAAACATATAGGACAGAAGATGGCTTTGTTGGACATAAGTGGGAGAAGCAACCCTTGGGACTGAGGAGGTTCGATGAGGAGTAGGGGAATGCCAGGTGGGAAGGTGAGGAGTAGGTGGGTGGGGAGCACCCTCAGAGAGGCAGGAGGAGGGGGGTGGAATAGGGAATTTCTGAAGCAGAGAGGTAGAAAGGGGATAACACTTGAAATGTAAATAGAAATAGCCAATAAAAGGAAAAATGTTTTCAATAAAAAGAATTTTCTTAAATGAATATTCACTTTTCAAATCAATGTGTGGTGCGGTTGTTGCTGTTGTAGTGTGCTGCTGGTCATGTTGTTGGTGATGATGATGTTGTTGTTGTTGGTAATAGTAGTAGTGCTGTTGATAATGATGTTTTGGTGGTGGCATTTTTGTTGATGATGTTCGTAATAGAGGTGGTATTGTTGTTGATGATGATGGTGCTGGTGGTGTTATTGATGATAATGTTTGTGATTGTGTTGATGTTGTTGGTAATGGTGGTGGTGGTGGTGGTAGTAGTAGTAGTGGTGGTGGTAGTGGTGGTGATGATCTTGTTAATGATGATGACATTCATGGTTGTGTTGTTGTTGTTGATAATCACGGTGGGAGTGCTTCTGGAAAATTCACTGCCCTATTGCAGTGCCTGTTTTACTGACTATGTCACTCTATACAGAGTTTCTATGGTAAGGCATTCATTTTTAAATCTTCTATTTCTTTTCACACACTTACAAATTTATAGCCTTACTAATTTTAGTTATATATAAAGTTTGAACACAAGAGTTACAAGGCAAAAAAGTTAAAAATCAAAAATCTTTGATCTTGAAAGAAAATTTCGATACTGGTAACCATTGTGAGCCAACTAGAGGAGCTGATTGCTGTTGTTCACATGAAACCAAATGAAACAAACATTTTCTTAGGAGGACAACAAACAACCAAAATGTGAAACATTTTCTTCTTCTTCAATAAATTTATTGAAAAGTTCACTCAAATATAGAGACAAAAATCCACAAAAGAAGTCTTGACTTAAAGCAGTGTCCTAGCTAAGTCAGGAAACACAGTAATACAATGGCTGTCTAAAGTGTCGACCCACAATAGAGTGACATGCTCTCCAAGATTTTCAGACTAGGAAATGCAGATATTCTCAAATTTATAAAACCACTCAGAGCACTGGCTCTTCCTCAAGATGCCATGTATTTCCTTCCAAAGGCCAAAATGTCATTTTTTCCCTCCAAAACAAACCAAAGCCAAATAGTAAAACTGCAAAGATTTGGTTAAACAAACATTGAGAATTTCAGTGGTTTTATCTGCAGCATCCCCAGCTACCCAACAAAGCCAAGATATTGTCCATCTCTTTGATGGACAAAGAGCCTCAGAGGTTCAGAGTGACATGCCCGAAGGCTGGCATGTGATTTGGCTAATTAAATTAAATAGCAGGAAACAGCTTTTCCCCATGCCACTGCCTGGCCACACACAAACTGTAACAGTAAACCTTTCATTTTAGTGAAGTGGAAATGGTAACCATTAAAAAATATACAGTATCAGCACACCATCCAAGAATTAAAAGTCATTTATTCACATGTTCCCTGAACCTTGTGTTAATGCCAAAGTCTAAGAACTTCCTCAGTTACTTGAGAGCCATACAAGAGTCTTTAGCAAGAATCAGGGAAGGAAAAGAAGCCTTCCCCTAAAGTTTACCAACACTGTGAGTCTGTATTCTGAATATTTCAAAATATCCTAATACACCAAATAAAATAGAACCTTCAGTACTTTTGAATCACAGGTAAATAATACTAGCACTTAATTTCCTACTGTTTTTGCATCTTCTGCCTTCTTTCCCTCAGTACAGATTGGGAGATTAAGACCAAGGGGTCACCAGTCTTTGGAACCTTCTGAGAAGTTCTACCTTCTTGCCTCTCAGAGTTTCTCATAGAAGAGAATAATTCACTCTAAATTCATATTAATCGTAGAATTTATACAAGTCCACATCATTTAAAACACACATGTACTTTGACGCTTATATAACAATATGCCTAGGTCGACAGATGTCGCTCAATTTTATTAATAAGAGTTTTCATTTTTCAGTGATTCTAACTAAAAAAAAAATTATGAATTTCTAGTTGTCCATCTGGGTGAAGCCGGTGAGTGAGCACTGTTAGAGAAATTAAAGGTAAGAAAATTTTCTAAGGATCAGGAATTCCAAGATTGAAAGGGAATTTTGGTTTAGAGATTTATAGAATGCATTATCATTGCAGTTCATGACTTCCCCACTTAAATAATCTCATAGTATGTGAACTAAACGTCTAATGTTCTGCATGAGTGACAGTGCGTATAATTTGTGTCTGTGCCTGGATTACTTCAATTAATAATCACTAGACTCATCCATCTTGTCCCAAATGACAGGGTTCCTCATCTTTTAATAGAGAAATAATATCCAATTGCATATAGGCACCATCTTTAATTTGTTCATTCATCTGTCCATGGTCACTATTGCAGATCCTATACCTCACCTCTTTCAAATAAGTCACTATGAGCTTAGCATTGCACAGACAACTCCTACTCGCTGAATTAAAGTCTCTGAACACTAAGTGGTGGTATTGTTTCTTTTACTATTTTTGGGGGGCTCCGTCCTGCTTCCCATAGGGTTGCAAGTTGACCATGTCTACCCACAGTGTGTCTCAGGGGGTCCTTTCATTCACATCCTCTGCAGTATGCACCTTCATGTTTACTACCTTCAGCAGCACTTTAGAGCCTGTGAGGTAGTATCTCTTTGCAGTGCTCGCTGGCTCACTGTGATCATCAGTGACATTGCATGTTGTTGCATTGTCATCTAGCTGTCGCCTTTAGAGCGAGCTTTGCTTATGTTTTTTTAAGTTGAACTCACTATAGTCTTGTTATTGAGATGTTTAACTTCGTGCACATTTTGAATCATCTTTATCAGATAACACAGCGACAAATGTTTTCTCCTTTTCTGTAGACTGTGTCCTCTCTTTGTTGTTTCCTTGGGCATGGAGAAGCTTTCTAGTTGGTCATGATCTACCTGACGGCTTTTTGTTTTTAAAGTCTTAGCCAAGAATTAGTTGCCTATAGAATAATACTATGGCATGCTTCCCTGATGGGCTTTCCTTTCTGGGGTATTATATTTAAATAATCTACTTTAGGTAATGCTTTATGTAAAGTATTCCTGAGAGCGGGTGGGGGTGGACTTATTTCATTCTTCTGCATGTGGTAATCCAGTTTTGCTAATAACATTTACAGGAAATCATTTCCCAGAGCATTCCTGACACTTCTGTTGAAAATCAGTTGTGTATATTTATTTGTAGGTCTTGAATCTGCTTCACAGTCTCAGTGCTTCCTTTGCCAGTATGATACTATACTCCAGGTTTCATATGTGGAATCTTAAAAGCTGATCTTACAGAAGTAAAAAGTTATAGATTAATTATTAAACTGAGATCCAAAATGTTTTTAAATTATGTGAATTTTTGTTTATATTAGCTTCATTACATGAAGCTATAACAGAAATATCATTGAAAATGCATAGGCGTAGCCATGCCCATTCAGACTGTGTTGGTTTGTGTACATGCAAGCAAAGCTTAATGCTTGTTCTTTCATATCTATATATGAAATAAACATTTGAATATAAAAAATGACCAAAACCTGATAAATTCAAAGTCTAGCAAACGTGGCTAAATCTTCCCAAGAAATTGACCTTGTAAGAGCCAACAAGTGGCAGGATTCCTAGGTGAAGACATATCTGAAAGGGAAGAAAAGCAGTCCTCCCCTCAAATTAGCTATATTTGTCTTAATGTTATTCTTGATGAACTCTACCCTTCTTTCTCACAGTCCTTGTCCCTGGGCAGTGGGCTAATGGATTACTCTTGTGTCACTCAACCCTGTGAATACTCAAGTTATTGAGTGGGGTCCAGAGGATTCACATGTTAGAGTGAAGCAAACCTACACTCAAGTGAAAGGCAACTGTGTGCCTGTCCAAGAAAACTCTGATACAAACCTTCAAAAGGAACGACAAACTTAAGCTGTGTACTGTCTACATAGTTTACTAGGTCTAAAAAGGAGTGAGAAAGATAAACTGTATTCAAGAGAAAAATTAAGCAGTAGAAACACACTTGGAAACAGCAGACAGTATTAATAAAAATGAGTTGAAGAAAGCTCTGTCAGTATGGAGTAATCAGAAAACACATGAACGAATCATAGGAGTCTTTTAAATAGGAAAAAACAATGTCTTTTATGGAAAATGTGCTGCAAGGGATTGGCAAATATTTATTTACTCAGTACAAAGGAGGGAGATAATGATTGAAGATACCTAAATAGAATAATCAAAGAAAATGGAAGAAGGAAAATGTACAGACTCATACCTCTTAACATAATGGAGAAATCCATTTTATGTACAATTACAGTTCTGGTAGAAAATATGAGAAAGGCAGGAGGAAACAAAAGACTAGAACAGATAAGATCTTACATTTTCTAAAAGTGTAAGATGTATAAATTCTCAGAAATAATATGTAAGAAGAACAAAGAAAATCGTCATCAAAAGAAGGATACATTTAAGCAAATGATAAAAAAAAGTTGCAGAAAACAAGACAACTGAATATACAAAGTGGCACACAAACAATACACAACATGACTTTGAGACCTACTAAACAGCAACAGAAATCTTGGGTCTATAGTTAGTATGAATCATAGATCAATAGAATAAAATAATCTTAGACATTCACACTATGGTCAATCAATTTCTTTAAAACAACCAGAATGATTCAAAGAAGCAATAATAGTACTTGAGGAAAATGGCCCTGAAAAATTTTAATGCAATGAAGAACTTCAATTTATCTTTCATACCATACAGAAAGACCTAAATGCAAAAAGTAGAGTAGAAGAGTGGACACATCAAAACTGAGACATTCTGCTTAGAATAACACAAAGCATGCTATGGGGTAGATGAAAATGTTGGTGAACCATGGAACTAGGAGATTTCATCCAATAAATGCATTATTCCCTGAGCCTATAATAAAAGGATATACAGATGAAAAGTCTCCGATGTGACTGACCTAATTACTCACAGGTACATGAATGGCTAATGAACACATGAAAAGAAGTTCAACAACATGAGTTGTCAGAGAGATTCAAATACGACATGGAAACCCACCAACATCGAGTCAATGCATATAGCAAAATACTGTATCAATCACTACGGCAATGCCCAGGATTGATAAGGGAATATAGAGATGGAATTATTTGTTGATCAAATGCACAATAATTGCTAATTCCAAGAGTTTGGAAGTCTTATTTAAAAGATTTGTATTTTAAAATTTTTGGCATTTAAAGCAAAACATGCATTTAGCATCCAATTCAAGAATTTAATTTACAAAAAATTATCTGAGAAGGGAAATCCCAATGTTTACAAAGAGGTCCGCCTAATATCCATAATGTTTCATTAATACAAGTACACATACAAAACACATGACCAGCACACATATAAAACACTACAAAGATGGATCAGAGATACATCTTCTCTCCATGTTGAATGAAAGTAACAAAAGACAAATGGTTCTTTAAATTCACGGAGTCCATTACCTAAGGTAGAGGAACTATCAAAAACTACATCCTTACACTGCCTTTCATTATTTGACTAACCAGACACAGAAAATATTCTCAGAGGATTTGGTGGAAAACAGAAACAGACTCAAGTTGGAGATGTTGACCTATAACCCCTGCAATGGGGAAGTGAAGGCAGGACTGCAAAATCATTTTCTGCTTTACAGGGGGTTCAAGGTCAGCCTGCTATACTTCAGACTCTGTCTCCAAAAGAACAAGAAAAAACCCCAGAATTTCCTATCCTTCACCCAAAAAACCCATAAAATCATAACATCACTTGTTTTGTGGTAAGAACAAAGAAAGGCAGAGAGCAATGCTCATCATAAAGAGAGCGCCCTGTGATCCAGCCGACAGTAACAGTTTCATGTCTTTGCTTTCTGACTTGCTCATAAAGATCCAACCTATACTTTCTATACAAATTGTAGCAACTGGTCACATTGAACAAGTAAGTAGCATGGTGTTGGGATGACTAAATGTCTTCCCCTGGAGTTCTTAGTAGGCGATGGGGATAGAGTGTGAACTCTTGTGTTCTAACTATTCATTCAGCAATTTAATCACCCAGAGGTTATCACCATGAAGCCTTCCCACGTGCAGAGTGCCATGGTTCAAAGATTTACTCAGACCCTGTAAGATGAACACATCCACTGCTGTGCTCAGGAACAGTTTTCTTAGCTGACCATAAAGATGAGGTTTATATACTCTGAAAAATATGAGTCATTTTGACCTTTTCCAAGATTTCAATTTTCAGAAATTCTAAGTAGCCTATACAGAAATGAAAAAGTCAAGAGGCCATGAATATTAAGACATAAAGTGCTACATCTAAAAATGTATAGAAAATATTATGATACATAGTCAAGCATAAAATGTGTACAATTATTTATAGATGATATTAGACAAGAAATCCATAAAAACTATCATTTACTAGTCACGAAGGTGAATTGTAGTTATATCTAATAGAACTCATACAGTTCAATAAACAGGTTAAGTTGGAAGGTTCTGTTTCATAGAATAGATAAAAGCAAGCCAGTAAAACATCATGAAAAAAATGCTTGTAGCAATTATTATGTAGAATGAACACGATTGCTCAAATGGAATTAATTTGACTGTTCACAGGCGTAGGACCCACGTAAGTAAGTATATTCCCCTCACATTAAGCAGCATGGAGATATAATAACAGAAAAAAGCATGAAGGAGAATTACTTGGGCGAGTTGATGGAGCGATGAGAGTCATGGGCAGGGACAGCAGGAACGCAAGTGTCAAATCCACCAGAAACAAGGGAAAGAGAGGCAATGTATAAGAAGGGAGAGCCCACCACTTAGAAAGAGATGCTTTACGAATCCCAAGCCTAGGCAGGCTGTAACCCAAACACTATGTAAGCTCTGCTAGGAGGATTAGGATCCAATCTGCGATATATAGTAATAACCTGGCTAAACTATCAAAACACACAAATGCATACAATAAAAATAATTGTAATAATTATGTAGAACTAAGAATGATTCATAAGCCCGATGCTGCATGTTGCAAATGTGTAGCAGGGAACATAAGAATGAATCGTTTGTGATTTTGTGTCAGGAGTTGGTTTCTTTCTTTCGTTTTTTAAAAATATTTTTTATTAATTATTTTTATATACTCCATATTTTATTCCCCACCTCGCCAAATGACAACCTCTAAATCACAGAAGATAAAAGTAAATAAAGTTGGGGTTCATTAAGATTAAGGGTTTTTTGATAATGAATGTATGTTATCAAGGAAATTATAGAGAAATTCACAGAACAAAAGTTGTTAACATGTATTTCTAAGAGGAGTCTAGTAAGCATATGTATTTATTAAATCTCAAAGCTCAAACAAAAAGACCAGTTTAAAATGATAAATATGTAAACAGACATTTTCTGAAAATGTCCTCAAATGGAAAATCAGCAAATGAAAAATTGTTTACGATCACTAATCCACTGTAAAGTAGAAATCAATTCGAGAATAATGCACTTCCCAGTTACTATCATGGCTGCCAGAAGAAACAAACAGGGGGGAAACAGGGTTGAGAGTTCAAAAGTGAAGTGCTTCCACGGCAAATATGTAGATATGAATCGTACCCCAGAACCCACAGACCAAAGCAGTGTATGGCTTCATACACATTTTATCTCTGTGCTGGTCTGGCAAAGACAGGAAGCATTCTGCGGCTCTTGGGTCAGTCTGACTTGGGTACTTGGTGAGTTTCAGATTCAGTAAGAGACTGCCTCAAGAACAAGGATGAGAGATATGAGGTACAATATAAGCACACACACACACACACACACACACGAGCAGAGGAGGTAGTGGGAGAAACAGGAGCACAATACAATGTGTTGGAGAGGTGGGGAAAATTTGGGAACCAAAGATACTGCTAGTAGGAAAGCCATAAGGCTTAGGTATAAAAAGAAAAGAGATTGTTACTCCTTTGAAATGTAAAGTTGCTAAGAGACTCAGAAATTACTGGAGGCAAATAAGAACATATGTTATCAGAGAAACAAAACTTGTATATGAATGTTCATATTATCATTATTAGTAGAAACAATCCAGTGTACCACACCTGATGGTTGGCACATTATATAGCATACAATTTATGTAGTGGAATATTGCAGCAGGGCAGTAAGTATGTAGCTCCTGACAAATGCCAGTATTTTAGACCAAGGAACTCAGTCACTGCGATCTTTCCTTTCTGACTTCTTTCCTTACACAAATCACTTCCATCCCTGGAGTCCTTATCAATAACTCATTAGCTCTTGTACCTGAAATACTGTGTAAAAAGAAAGAAGCTGGGAGCAGAAGGAAATACAGTGTCTGACCTCATGGATATGAAATGTCCACTGACAAATTAAATCTGATAAGTTACATGGTCAAATAAAGTTATAGAGAGAAGCTAATAAATTATTTAAATTAAAGGAGATAAACAGAAGAAGAGACAAACATTATTTATAATAGTAGTGTATAATAGTACTGATTTATATTGCAGAATAACCTATAACACATTTATATGGCAGAAGACAATGAGAAAAAAAACATGAGATAATTCCAAGAATTATCATTCTAAGAATGAGAAGATCTGTAATCAAAGTCACGACCAATTAGGTCATATATTAGAAAATAGTCAAGGTCTTCTACTATCCTCAAAATTGATTGTGAATTAGACTGTCCCCAAAGGCATGCATGACTCATGCGGATTCAGAACATAATATGCTGGTATGGGATCAGAACCAGCAGTCTAAATTTCCCTCAGAAAGCTTTTCATGTGCCTTTGAATTAGACAGCCCTCTTGGAGTTTAGAATCTCTAAATAACCCCATTTACCTCTTTCACATTTTATATTGAACAAAGTAATTATCAGTGCAGCCTCAGTGCTTTGAATGTCTGTAAGGGATGGTATTCTGTTTACACATTGGCCTGAACTTTGCCAGGAGAAGTAGGTAAAGATTGCTCGCAAAGCTCTCGCCTATGATTCAGGAAAACTAAGTCTACATTTTTCATTTATAGTAACGATTTAAAGAAAGGATTCAAATCAGTTAATGTTGATGGAAAATGTGATGTTTACTCCCTATCCATTTGGAGGGAGTAAAGAGGAGGAGCAGATGAATAAGGTAGATGGGAGGAACCAGCTGCACACACAGCACAGGAGTCAGGGCTGAGGACACTGGGGCCAGAGTGCCTCTGTTCACATCTGAAGATGGACCTCCACTGCCAAGAAATGAGTGAGGCTGAGGTCACTCCCTGTGCTGCAGTGCTCTGTGCAACGCCCTCCTCCAAGTGTGTGGTAAGGACTAAATGTTATGGGTACAGGTAGATTAAGGGGTTAATAGAGTTAAGGAACTTGCAAATATACTTCATGCTTTTTTTTTTTTTTAGGTTTGCCATTGTTAAAAGTAAAACTCATTTTATAAGTGAGATACAAAACATTACATCATAGTCCATAGAGTTTCCGAGACTCCAGGAAGTTATTATGCTAGAAAACACAACCATATGAATAGAAACAGGTTAAAATTTAAATGTAGACTCAGCTTGATACAAAAGGTGCCTTTCCAGTTTTCCTAATATTTTTCTACATTCTTTGATCCACTGCACTTGTGATTTGCTCTTTAAAGTAGGTGTGGGGATGTTAATGATGAAATGAGTGATAATTCTCCAGTCACAAAGTTTAAAAGTTACTCTGCTACCTACCCCTGCATGAAAAAGACACTAGGTTCGAAAGATACATGGTGCTTGAATTCTCTTTTAATGCCTTTTGGCAGGCACAATTCTAGTAAATATAAAAGTTCTTAAAGATTTCTGCTATGCTGTCAATGAAAAGTAGAAATCTATGCCTCATCTGACACCTTCCCTGATGCCTAGCAAATGATAATACCTCATTCATATAATATTACTGCAGTACTGTCTGACTTATGGAAACCCGGACTTGCATGATAGCATTAAGGAATAGATTAAATGAAGCAGGGGCCAGTAGAAAGAAACACATTTAACCCTTTTAACCAGACAAATAGTAATGCATTCTGAAGTTCTGACAGGGGAGGTCTGTTGGCAATATGTGAGAAGAGGAGGCTTAACTTCAGAGCAAACTAAAGGTTTCTTTATCTCTCTCTCCACCATACAGCATCCCAATAACTACCACCATACACTGGGAGTTCATTTACTTACTCTTTTCTCTTTAAATTTGTCCACTGTCACTTTTATCTGTGGCTCAGAATCTCATAGTAATAGACAGGATTATTAAGAGTCTTGCAAAAGGATTCATTTTAATGTTTGTTGAGAGTTTGCTATATTCAAGGGTATATATTAGCTTATTTAAACATTTTTGACTACCTAAGTGTGTGTGTGTGTGTGTGTGTGTGTGTGTGTGTGTGTGTACCACAGATGGTATGTAGTCCAAGGACAATCTGAGGAAGTCAGTTGTCTTCTTCTACTTTGTGGGACCTGGGAATTGAACCCATGTTGTTATGTTTGGTGACAGATGTCTATAGCAAATGCTGAGCTCTTGCCAATCTATGTGAAAGGTTTAAAATAATTCTTAAGTTGAATAGGATTAGGGACTATTTATATATATTTTTTATATTTAGAGGATGACATTTTAATTTAAATACCAACGAGGATAAGACATCTTTTAAAAGGTCACACTACGAAGTGGAGCATGTAACCGATTTTACATGTTTGCTGGTTGATAATGGCTGATATAAATAGTTCAATATAGTTATTGTTGAGCGTGTTGTTTTAAATGACATTAGAAGCAACTGTTCAAAATGTCTTCATTTTCTTGTTTCAACAAAAAAAAGGAAATAATTTTTGTATATGCGATCTGATGCACAGCTTTCAAATTCTATTAAATATATCAAGTTTACACAAAGCCAAGTGTATGAAAAGGGATCTTTTAAAAAAAACTTTATTTGAGAAAGGAAGAGACTTATAACAGAAGGCAAGAAGGGAAACATACAAACAATATATTTACAACACAAAACAAGAGATCACCTCCAAGGGTGTAAATCATAATAAATACAGTAGATCTTAGAAGACATCGGTTAGTTAATTCTAAGGTGAGTTACGTCCAGCTTTTCTTTTTACTGGTTCCAGGTAGTTTCTTGACTAAATTCAAAGACTATCAAATTCAAACAATTAACGTCCACCAAATATACTGATGAAGTTCTCTCAAATGACATTATAAAAAAATAGGGTTTTTTTGTTGTTTGTGATCACATATCTTTGAAGTAATATTATACAAAAGTCTGCTCAGCCACATGTTCCTCCCCAAATAAAATGTATTTTAAAAGATGCACTATCCCTTTTTTTATGAGATTGAAAAAAGAATTTGAAGAAAATGAATATTTATGAGATGGAAAAATATACAATTTTATCTTAGGCATGCCATATTTTTAATGCAAAACAACTGACAAAAGTCATTTTAATATGAAGGAATATGTTAACCCAAATATATTGGTGATAGGGAGAGTTGCCTATTAGAACTATGTGTCAAATTATCAGAAGGACTTTCATTATGTGGAAAAACTTTTAAGTTTCTAACTCTAGTTATGTTAATTTAATTCAAATGGAGACTTTTTAAAAAAGGATAATGTATCTTTAGCAGGAACATTTTAAAAGAAATAGTTTTAAATGTCACAGCAAAATGTAAACAACACGTGCCAATAACATACAGTTGAACAATGTCTATATTTGGCAAAAGTGCTATGTCTCCCTGAAACAGGATACTACACCTTAAAATACCATGGATTAAGAAATATAAATATTTTAATAGAGAAAAAAATCTCACGAAGATTCTAGGTCAATTTGGATTATCCATATTAAATGTGTATTAATACAGTGCATGTTTAACTAGCTTAACAAAAGTAAACCTATAAAACAAGGCAAACATACCAAGAGATAATATTAAGGAAATGTTCCAGAGAATAGCTTCTGTAAGGGTTTTCCTACTCATGGTGTGATTTTCTTAGACAATAAATCAGTTCATAGAACAGAAAGACTAGAACATCATCACTGGATTCTTTCTCCTACATGTACCCCAATGTGAATCACTAAGACTTCCTGTTTTCTCAAACCATTTCCTGTCCCTCCACAGAATGGCTTTTCTGTAGAACAGCAGGAACCTCACAAAGAACTGGCTCAGAGAAACATTATCTTCTGTTGCCTTCAAAGTTGTTTGTATCTTTAGAACATCAAAGGACATGGTCCTTCTGGAGGTGCATTCTATATAAGCAGATTATTCTGTTAAATCCAACATTCATATTTTTTTTATTTGACAGAACGATCTGATGTATGCCATTGAACTGTATGCAAGAGATTCTAAAGATATCAGGTATAGGTATGAGTCACCCTCTTGTAAAACTGGTTTTAATTTGATAGCAGGTGGTAGTCACACACTATGCTTTCCGCAGCTGTCCATACATCCCAGCATCTGATTGGACCACCTTGCTATACATTCCTTCTCACCAACACTTGTATCAGCTTCATTTGAACTTTTTCCATACATAATGTCAGCAAATTACAGAAGGCTTAAGTAAACTGCAGAGCTCTAGCAGACATAAAGTCGTGTTCAAAACAGAACTTCAGTTTGCATCTCTACTTAAAACCACCTGAACTGGTAAGATTTTCAGTTGTAATCTACACAATAACCTAGAGCTACTGGCATGGTAACCACAACATTTCCACTTAACGAAATAAAAAAAAAAAGAGGAAAAGGGGGTGGGCAGACTACCTTCAACAGTGATTAAGACTGTAGTATGATACAGTACATACAGTCATATGAAAACTGAGTTCTATATGTTATAAAACATCAAATCTAATAGAATGCTTCATTATCCAGGCTGGGAAACTCTAGTTTGCACTCACAGACCTCAGCAGATAAAACTACAGACAACAGTGAGTTCGTTTTTCTCTAGAAATAATTGTTGGATCAGGCTTTGAGGTGGACTTAAAGCCTATTGATTATTTGGATATTATAGAGCATATTTTTAGTGTAACAGGTATTTTCTTACCAGTGAAGGTTCAATGAAACCTTGATACCCATTTAGAGATCAGTATAGAGTGATACTTTATATAGAAAAAATTCATTTTACCTTTTTAAGAATTCTTAATCACTAAAATCAGAGACATAAGCTGATAGGAAATAATAACCATTTACCAAAATCTGCAACCTATTTTATATTCAAATAATGACTTTAATTACAAATCCTGGGGCTAAATCTTTGCCTATTACCTGTTGCATAAAAGCAGCCTGCTCCCCACATTCCATTTCCTGTATCTGAGCATCTTCATCGCTGTCCACGGGCTCCTCCTTGACCTTCACAGCCCCAACTTGTCCCAGTGTGTCCTCCACACATGCACTGCTGTCGCTCCTAGTACTGCTGTCCTTAGAGGTCGCTCTGTCCTCCATGGATTGGTCCCCCTGAAGCTCCTCCTCTGCTTCTTCAAGGTGGTTGCCTGGTTGCTTCAGTTGTTCAATAGATTTCGAAAGCAGCTAAAAGAGAGTGTTCAGGAGTTCAAAAGTCAATAGTTCCTGATGAAAGGCATTCAAGTTATATTCTAAATTTTAACAACTCAACTTGTGCTAGGAATGGCCGGACACATCAGGAGGATAGGGCAAATCAACCATATCCACAGACACTGCGAAACTGTTTCACAAGGACATATTGCAAAACAGTCCTCATAATACAAATAAACCTGAGAATAATACTTTTCTCAAGAAAGGATGGAGTTAGTGTAGAAACTCCTCAAACTAACATTTCAGCAAATGTTAATGGCTATAAATGCCCCCAAGGTAAATGGTAGTAGTGCTTTATAACAAATTCTCTAGTATTCATATGATCGAATTATGATAGGATTTTAAGAACAAGAAATGTAAAATACAGAAATATTCATTATGGAGTTCTGAAGTTTGAAAGCCAATGATCTTTAACATTTGGAAAAGTATAAAATTTTATGAATAGATCCAAACAGAATTAAGTAGGAATTAAACAAGGTATTTGATTTCAAATAAAATATATTTAGACATTTTAGTTGATACAAATAAAATAATATATAGCCTTGAGTATAATGACATTTAATTGATTAATGATTTTTAAAAAGTGACTGATGATACAACTAACTTAACTATAGAAAAAAAAAACCAGAAAATCAAGCTTAAAAAAATGGATGTGAATCTTTATATGCTATCATCTGACACTGGACTTTTTGTTTTGCTTTATTTTACAATGATACTATTGAATCTATAGATGTCAAACTGTTTTCAAGGATGTTGGAGTTGGGGGTAAGTCAGTGTATAAATAACCAGCTTGCCAATTATCATAGTTAGCTGTGTATTTTTAATATGGCCATGAAAACTAAAACTACAAATTATTCCGTATAAAAATTTAAGGTCACATGACATTCATTCCTAACTAGGTTTAAAAAATATAAATATGTTTTAATGTTTGAATAAAGTAGTACCAAAACTTGGAAGGGCATTGTTTTAGATGTTGTTGTGGTCGTTTTTGAGTAGCCGTGAACATGCTGAAACATCCCTTAAATTTAACTGGAGGAATGCATATGGGAATTTTCATTAATTTTTCAACAATTATTTATTTAGTGCCAATTAGCTTCAAGATACTGTTAATGACTGAAAAATGGGCAGGCCTTGCTTGTGATAAACTCAGGTTTTAGTGATATAAAGAAATCAGGAAGATACATTTTACCTTATTTTTATGTATTAAATATTATATATTTTTATATGTAAGAAGAACTTTAAAGAAAAAAAAACCTCTGGGTGTTACAATGAACCCTGTATATACAGGCAGCCATCGGGTGGAATGAGATGGTGTGAAGGACTTGCTGCGACTGTGTTGTGTTTGGGATGAAGGCTGAAAAGGAGGAAACCATACTAAAAAGTTTTTGTAGAAAGTGGCACGGCTCATACTATATTTTCATGGAAAATAAAGAATGTACAGACATGAACTATAATAGAATAAGACTCAAATACCTCCAAGCCAATCAGAGATGATCAAGAAGAGAGAATACATACCAATTAAAAGCCATATCAGATTTTCTTAAAAGAAAGAAAATTTCTTTATTCATTTCCTTTGTGATGAAAATTTAATTACTATTATTCCTGGGCAGCCGGCATAAAGAGAAAAATTCCTCTTGCCACGCTTACAACATCTTTAAGCGTATTTTAGAAAACCGTTTTCTGTACAATTGTCCTAGATTGGACCACTAATCGGCAATTCCTGTCTTAAATACATAATTGTTTGCACACTGCTGGGAGTTTGAAGAATAAACACCGCAATAGTTCTAAATTCTGGCTCTGTAACTGTGGGAACACATGTCCTGCAGTGTTTTGGGAAAAGAACATGCAGGACAATAGAAAATGAGAGGGAGAAATGAGGGGAAAATCTTTAAGAAAAACACTATATATTCTTCAGAGAAATATTACTGAGCAGCTCTGATGTATTTGGTCTTCCTAGCCAGGCTACATTAGAGGAGCTCTGTGAGGAGAAAGGACTGACTCGGGAAAAAGAGAAGAAAGGTGAAGGGCCCCCAAAGGAAATATTTACAAGAAAACAACTGACTTTTTTTTCTAAACAAAAGCTCGATGAATCATGGAAAGCCACGTACCCCCAAGACAACACAGATTCACTGGAAAAGCGACTGGGAGGCACTGACTTGTCAGAAAACGCTGGAAGCCAGGCCCAGGGACACTGGTCTAGCTGTCCTCAGACAGATGCTCAAACAACGCTGGCAGCAGCAGCTTCATGGGCACAGCAGATATATACAAAGGTGTGGGGTGTGTGGCCAAGGACAGAAGTAACAGCCACGTGTATGAGACTTGCCAGACAGTCCACAGCTCATGAGATGCCGTGGCAGAGGTGTCTGCTTCATGGAGGGCAGCTCTGAGCAGCCTTCTGGATCCACTTCTTTCTCATGGGTAGTTCTGAGAATGTCCTCATGGTTGCCGCACCCTAACACTCGCGTTTTCTCTAAACCATATTTTCACTGCTCTTCACTCTCCGCGGGTGTTTGCTTCCTACCTTGCAGGACCGAATTCAGCTTGCACTTCTGCTTCCTGTGCTCTCTTCATGGGGGTTGTGTTAGACATGTGCTATGCTTGGTGTTTTCTTCTGCCATTCTGAAGTACAGCCTGGTGGTCTCTGTCTCCCCAGATAATTCACCAAATCTTTGGCCCCTGTCTCTCTTCTCATACCATTTTCTTCTCTTCCTACTGGTATTCTTGCTTGTTCGTTGCTATCATTTATCTATCTATCTATCTATCTATCTATCTATCTATCTATCTATCTATCTATCTACCTACCTACTTACCTACCTACCTACCTACCTACCTACCTACCTACCTATGCATGCAAAGTCTATCTCAGGACTGTCTATAGGCTGGGACAACACTGATTTATCTGTTACAGTGACCAGAACATTTGCCCCCATCTCAGCCAAGTCCTCAGCTTATGTCTTGCATCCCAACATCTTCCACTATCTTCCCATTCTATCATCATGAATTTCTCCCCTCTTCTCGGCTATTCTCATCTTTATGTTTTCAGTAGCAACATCCATCTGGAAGAAAATCCTTTCCTTCCACCATTATATATCTCCCTTCACAACAGAACATGAATCCCTCTCTCTGCCTTCACTTTTCCTTCTTCAGTCTATTTTAATCAGATTTCCATGCACACCCTTTGAACCTAATTTTTTTTGTTAAGGTAAGAATAACAGCACAGAAGTAAATTTGGGTGGGCATTATAAGAAAAGTTTTGTTTTTTTTTTAATTTTCATGATGTGTGTGTATCCACCATGATGGTCATGCCATGTATGTGGGTGACAGTGGAAGGCACTGGATTGGATCCTGTGGATCAATATGGAGGCAAAGGTGTGTGTGAGTTGGCCAAGCATGGCACAGGGACTGCAAACTGAACATGAGTCTTGGGCTCTGGAGCTGAGCCCTCCAGAAGCACAGCAAGGGCTCTCCACCATTGAGCCATCTCTCTACTGCCTGCCCTTGGCCCATCCTCCATGGCCATTTAAACTGATATTGGCAGATATCAGGGAAGACTGAATGATAGAGACAAACAGCATGCCAATCATACCATTCAGGATAGGAGGAGGCTGTTCTCTAGCACTGACCAACAGTACTATTTACTAGAATAGAAATTTTCATCAGTGGTAACCATGTCCAAGTAAACTCAGATGTGATCATAGAGCAAATATGTACTTGAAATGGAAACTTCCTGAAATTTGACTTTTAGTGTGTTTCTGAGATCATGAATATACCCAGGTATCATCTCATCTAATCTATGGATCCAATTGGTTCAGCATTCACAAATTCACTGACATAGAGACATACACTGCATCGCAGGAGAAACAATGCCACTTGTTCTATTGAGTTCCCTGGCTTTCACTCTGTTTCTGAGGTATTAGCAGGAATAGAAGGCTGAAAATAATGTTGCCATTACTTGGTCATAAAGAACATGGCAAATGGTCTCTTTCCAAGAAAAGAATTCCACAAGGGTTTGTAAAAGGAATGTTTACTGAGAGAACAGCGATTTATGGGTGGAAATTATGTAGGTATGAAATGTTGGAATTGAAAAATGTCTAATCCCATCCTAAAACTCTTATTTTATGATGAAGGAATTTCTGTTGAAAGGAAACTATGTCATCCCACGATCACAAAATGTGAATTTTTGACTTTAAAGAAAGAGAACAATTTATATCATTTCCCTCATGCATTATCTTCTAAACATCATACTCTGATGGCAATTGAGCAATGCCAATTATTCTAGTGAGCTCCAAACTTGCATATTTAATTATGACTTTACCAAAAACGCCAGGCTATAAAATATCCAAAATGTATCATAAACCTTGAATAGCACAGAGATAATCTCTATTCCATGCAATCCAAATCCTGCTCTGCCCAAGCTTCCCGCCTGAGTTAGTATCAACACCAACCCCATAACCCACAAGTCTAAACTTCATCTTTGTCTCCCTTGGATTTTTCACTGCATCAGCTAGCAAGGTCACAACAATCACAAAGTGCAGCTTGTATGCTGATATCATGCTTTATTCCTAACTTCTGCAGTACTAAATACTATCATTATTTTCCCCTGGGCTTCAAGACACTCAATTCTGGGCTTCCGTCTAGATGCTCTAAGTCCTTTCAACATGGCAGCTTCAATAATCACTTCACTCTGGTAAAGAAACATCATTTCTCAACAGACAGCTATCAGAGAGCTTTCGGCCACTTTCCCAATCACATCCAAATCTCTTAACATGGTCCACAAGTGTTCTACGACCCGGTCCAGCATTTTCTTGCTCGTACTATAACCTACGCTCAGCCTGGCCTCTGCTTGTCTTGTAAACATGATGTACTGGCTTTTGCATGAGGTAGTGAGAGACTGGGATTTTCACTTCCTTATAACTATATGCCTGAGCTAGCTCCTTATAGGATTTACCTCAATTACTATTTTGCTAATATATTTTTATTTGTAGCCCAGATTATTATCTGGCATTATATTGTTATTTTTTGTTTACAGTTACACCTGTTTGTGTTCTAACTGGAATTCAAATGTCCCAAGAGCCCAAGATGGAATTTTTTCTTTTGTTTTTTGTTTCTTTTTTTCATTTTTATATCCAAAACTCTAACATTGCATGGTACCTAGCTGAAGTACAACAAATATTGGAATATGTAATGCTTTTCTCCTTAGACTTTGATTAAAGCACTCTGTTCATGGTAATGGAACATATCGAAGCCACTTTCACAAGATATAAATGCACAGAGGGGGTTAACTTTCACTTCTTATTTTATTTTAGGTATTTCACTAAAGCTGTTTTCATTTTAAAAACTCCCATTTGCCAGAGTGGAAAAATTAGCAATTAACATCAGCAAGGAAAATCTACAGACAAAAGTCAGAGAGAAATTCTGCCTGCCAGGTTTGACTTATTTCAGATTTTTTAAAATGAAAAGTTACTTGGTACTATTTGTAAGTATTCAGATTATGTTGTTTTCTATGTGTTTTTTGAACCCCAAGCACAACGATTACAAAGATGGTACAGCTAACCCTTTTCTAATTTGCACCGCTGCTGAGTGGCCACAGATGTGGCCAGATGTTGGCTTACTCTCAGTGGGGTGGCAGGGTCTCCCTTTGGTTGAACATCTGGAGGTGATCCCCCAGCAAAGTCAGCCTGTTGCCTTGCTGGCTAGAAAACAGGAGATGGAACATCTGTGTGACAGATAAATGCACCAGCCTGTTTGAATCTCTGCTGAGCTCCCATCTGTAAAACACTGAGTGCTGTCTCTCTGACACCAGGTGAGTCACAGTGGTGGGGACTCCCGCTGAGATGAAGAAGGGTATTGTAGCCAGATTCTCCTCTCTGTGCTCTTTCTCATCTGTCATTGTGCCCCCAAGTCTTTAAAAGACTTTATTGCCATTGTGCAGTCAGCAAGAAAACCACAGGCAGTGAAAGAACCATTTGGGGTGTGGGGTTACCTATGCACAAATATGCTTGCAGGAATAGCTGTCAGGTATTATAGCAAATGATCCAAATTCCCTGTTCAAATAAGGAATTCAACTAAACTCTCCAATTCTTATCTATACAACCTAGGGTTAGAAGCAAACCATAATTTTGGTGATTTACATTTCACGATAACACCATATATTCTATTGATAGATGATATAAATTAATTAAATACTGTTTGAAGTTGCATTGCTAACCTTAACATATTAGCACATTAAGCTCCTTGCTATAAAAGTTACATTGCTTGGATCCAACTCTATAAATATCATATAAGCATAAGTGTTTTTCATTATAATAGCTGAAATTTAAATTTAAATATTTCCCATAAAATACTTCATTTGCTTCCCCAAAACTCCTTCATTTACCATCAATTAACAATGGTACCAAAAAATATCTATTTTGGATTATTTGATGATTTCCTGACGTTGTGGAGGAGCCCGTAAACATGGGTGTACTGATTCAACTGCTCTGCAAAGCAACCCTCAGGCAGCTCATCGCTGTGTAAAAATCCTCTCTCCAATTTTAAAACATTTTACTCAGGCAACCGTGGAAGTCTTTCTCCTTTCCCCCCTTTTCTTTTAAATAAATGTAATATTCTCCTTTTAGAAAATAATACTTTTCCCATAAGCTCCAAGGAAACTAGATTTAAAAATGATAAAACTCTGTCTCAATTCACAAATAGATCAGGTATGCACTAACTGTGCTCAAAAACAATGCAGAATTTGGAGGATTTTCAAATCAAGAGGTGTTCCGTAGAGAAGCACCCCAGCCTCCAGCCAGAAGACACCCCGCCTTTTTGTTTCTGTGCATCTCAGTGGAATCTTTGGAGTCAGAAATAAAGAGCAAGACGACAGTGCATCTAAATATTAGTTCATTGTTAACACACTTAAATGTCCAAAATGCCATATATCCTTTCTTACTGGTTATGTGTATTAATCAAAATGAGAAAGTGAATTTTCGATTATTTTACCTTTTTGATGCTCAATGATTATCCAAGCAATGAAGACACATGATTCTCATAACTACTTAATATTCCAGTGACTCCTCCTTTCTAGAAAGAAGGCTCAAAATATCCTCCCTTTAGCTACTCAGTGAACTGTGTCAGCCAAAGGGATATATGTTTTACTGTGTGCAAATCACATTTCAAAAACGGCTGGACCAACAACTATACTATTGCTCTAAAGAGAAAAGAAGGCCTGCTTCATAACGGATGGGATGCCCATGAGGGAGCTGGAACAGAATATGGTGGCTTGGTTTAAAACAAAGTTCCTTTATAGATAGTGATGCTGTGGAAACATCTTACTACTTGCAGACAACCATTTTACTAATGCAATAAGGAAGACAAAATTATAATGCTAAGATGCTGTGGCTTGCATAGGGACTGCATGTTTATAGAGCCCTGTCGCCTCACTCATCCTTTCAAGACATCCTCCCTCTAAGCCTCTCAAGTTTGTTCACTAGAGAATGATTGGGCATGGCCAGGTGGTAGTGGCGCACACCTGTAATCCCAGCACTCTGGGAGGCAGAGGCAGAGGCAGGCGGATTTCTGAGTTTGAGGCCAGCCTGGTCTACAGAGTGAGTTCCAGGAAAGCCAGGGCTACACAAAGAGACCCTGTCTTGAAACTAATAATAATAATAATAATAATAATAATATCCAAAAACAAAGAGAGAAAGAGAGAGAGAGAGAGAGAGAGAGAGAGAGAGAGAGAGAGGATGATTGGGCACAATGAAGAATTCTCTAACCAATGTTGCAATACCCACAAATAATTACACGAGGCTTCAGACACCTCCCTCAGAAGAAAGTAGACTCAGTTTTAGAGTTCACATGGTGCCTGTGTTCTAAACAACCATCTTATAATTATCAGTTTATAGGTCTATGGGTCATTCAAGGAAAAGATAATGCTTTCTTTATTTTCACTTATGTTATTACCATAATCGTTGTAAATAGCCTAAATCTTTTTGGCACATCATTAGTTCCAATATTTTACCACCATTTTTGTGGAAGTGAGGTTTTATGCCTGGACGATTCGATTATTGGTAATGGATGAAGGAATCTGTGGGATGAAGGACTGTAGATCTGGATGAGACTCATCCTAGGGAAACTGGAATGTTTTAGAACAAATGATATTTCAGGATCCTACAACCACTCATGTTTGAAAAGCATTTATAGAAACAGCTAAGGGCTACAGAAAAAATGGAACTAAACTTAGGGAGTTAAAAGCTACTTGAACCCTAAGAAAGAAACTGCTAGACATTTATTGTTCTCAATTCAATATATCACTTAAGCTATATTAAAAACTCCACATCAAGGCTTAGTTATTTCAGTCTGCCAAATGAAACTATGTGTCAGAGTTGAGAATCAACCATATTAGTTCGCAGTGTTCTTCTTTTGACCTGCCTATAGTCAACATCAGCCAAGCTCGTCACATGGTTTCCTTACCCAGACAATCCCCTTTACCCTGGTCTCCTACACCATAGTCCTATTCGGCTATTTTCTTTTTCATTCAATAAAAGTGCCTCTGAGTAGATTAAAAGTGCCTGTTGAAAAATAAAGGTTGAGGCCCCTCCCTTGACCCTGCAGCTAAGAAAGCATCAGTGGAGAATTTATGGAGAGTAGACATTGATCCCACTGGAAGGGTCATTTAGCTTCATTTCCAAATGCAAGATTTCATCATATCTAATAATAAAGCAACAAGCAATTTTCTGTATAAACCATCAAGTTGTAATTACATATTGAAATGCTTTTATATAAATTTTGCATGGCGATGTAAGCTGGTTTTGTAGCATAAGTGGTTTGTTTTTTTTTTAAAGCACACTAGATACCTACAAGGATCTATTTATATCAGCCTAATCATGTCAAAACAGAATCTATTTAAGAGAAAAGTCAAAGTTACTTTTATAAACTTCAATAGATAGATAAATAATCGAGGGGGCTTTTTACTGTAATAAAAACTGCCTTCAATGTGTACGAATTTTTTGAAGATACTATCCATCTAATGGGCAAAATGTAATCCTAAATTGGTGATTAAAAGACTCTGCATAGAAACAAGCTGTCAGCTAGGCAGAGAGAAATGAACCCTGACAAGGGTAATGCCTACTTTCCTAAATGAAAGCCCTGTTCAAGTTTCTGCTCATCAGTTTTTTAAAACTTAAAACAAGGCATTTTCCACCCACCACCCATAGAGGAGATGCCAACATTTGCATTTCAGTAGGACAGGATGAAGTCAGTCAACTTTCAGCTTTGGGTTTGCTCAGAACTCCTGTAAGAAGATGCTCTGTCCAACAGAAACCCTGGTCATGCGGCAGCACACATTGAAGAAGGAACCACAAGGTGACCCGGCTGCAGCTGAGCTTGGTGCCACACACACATGTATGATGAGCCGTCGGCAGGCCTTGCTTCAGCAAGAGACCCATGAGTCCCACCAGCAAGGCCACGCATGAGGACCGACTGACAAGCATGTGAGTAGCTGAAGGGAAGGCAGGATGCAGGAACCTAGTCGCGGTGTGGGGAAAGGGGCTTGCTTCACCCTGGCAAATCTAAAGCAATACAAAAAAAAAATCCCAGGGTGACCTTGCTTTTTAAAATACTTTTCTACTTTGCTTGAAAATGTGGGATTTGTAGCTTTGTGACATAAAATCATCGACGTGGTGACAAGAACCCGACTGAAATCACTCACACAACAGTTGAGAACAGACTCTAGCTCTGTGACAGGATGTGCTGGCAACTTGCTCAACTAGAAGAAATCCCTGGAAAATTAATATTCTTGGGGGTTGTTGAAGGGATAATGCATAGAAAGATGCTGGCATGGAGAATAGGGCTCAGAGTGGACACTGTATCTAAAAGGGAGTGGGTCTAGTTACATATGAAGCTTATTCGGCTAGGGGAGCAGACAACGGGGAGATGCACACCACAGAAAAGAGCACAGAGAAGTACACCAGGAGAGATTGGTTCAAAACACAGTGCTGAGATGGGTACAGGCCTTAAATTAGGCTTCAAATTTTAATCCCATAAGTAATCAGATTATAACAAATTATTATTATTATTATTATATTAATATTATTATTATTATAACAAACCTAATGTGAAGTACAGATTTGCTCATGAATATGAACTATGGCTTCATAAACAGTGATATTTTAAGATATGTGTGCCTATAGGATTGTTGATCTTCAACATAGCTTTGGTAAAATGCATGTTGTTTCCAACAGTACAAACAGTAGTCCTATATTAGCACTCAATTCAGGAAGGAAATATACACAGGACACTTTTGCATGTGACCACTAAGATGAAAGAATATACTCTCCGGTGCTGAGGCTGAATAACTAGGGACAGGCAATGCTCATAAAACATTAGGGAACATGGGGGATATATAACACTGATTAATACAATTACAATAAAAAGGAATGAAAAGAACATACGCTACTTGAATTGAGGGTCAGAGTCTCTCTCAAAATGCTAAGGAAACTCCTTACTTGCTCAGTTTAGAGTTGAGCACAATTATATTTTGCCTTACTTGTCAGAAGAGAACATCTACCTGCTTTAATAAAGCAACACAGAACATCTGCTTGACCTTCAACTCATTGGTCTTGTCTTAGACATATCTTTATTATGATAAAATAGTACTCATGTCAAAATGTCTAAGTATCATGGTAATAAATAAATAATAAATGCTTATAACTAGGCTGAACCTTGACATATATAAGATATCATCTCTTGAATTATATTTGTTTTTAAAAATGTGTTGGCTGATATCCAGCCAAAAGGAATGAGTAAGATATTTATCACAGAGCCAGAAAAAAAAAAAAGAAGAAAAGTGAAAGAACAGGAAAAAGAGGGAAGATTATAGACACAAAATAATCACAGGAAGTAACTAATCAAACCTCAAATGTTATTTACTTAAAAAGTTCAATTTCCATCCTCTTGACTTCTGTCCTAGTGCTGAGTACACTGTGGTACTATGTGAGTCTCCCTCTTCTTCTTCCCTTGAAGACACTGGATGAGGATTATTAGATCATAAGGCAGTGTCTATCCAAAGTGAGAATTCAGTGGCAGTCTGCTGACTGTGTACAAGGAGGCTGGCATGTGAATGCAAATATGTATAAAACTTCAGCTCACATAGATTTCATGGGATGAATATTTAAAAGGCAAATGTTAGAGCATGTATAAAAATTTCAGTTAAAACAAAAACTCTACAGCACAAATCAATGATATTTTATTAAAGCTACCGCAGACTGATGCTTCTGGGGATTGGTAGGGCAGGGGATGTCAGAGATCTGATGTCTCAACCTTCGGTTGAGTCCTCAACTCTTAAACCCAACAGACATTCAGGAAAACCACATACTTACAATGACATGACTGCATGTGTGTACTTTTGTTCAACTGTATCTAAAAGCTAGTCAATATGGAAAAATGACTGTTGTGTATTTCTTTTAAACTAGATCATAGTTTTATTGTCCTTGGGGGAGGAGACTGACAACATGTAAGGAGGGCCCAGGAGAAAACAGCTCATATCCTACTATTTTTTGGTGGTTGTAAGGGGTGGTCTTTTATACTTTTGTGAAGTTTGTGAGAACTCTTTTGACTCCCAAAAGAAGAAGCAAAACCCAGGTGAAACAAGGTAAAACCAAGATCCTTCTTCTGGTTCTGGGATAAAGAAAGTCTTTGTTTGTTTGTTTGTTTCTTAAGGTTTGTCAAAACATAATGCACCATAGTCTAAACATACATATACTGGGGATAAAAATGCACAATTTTTATCTTTTAAAGCTGTCAAAGACACAAAAAGAGATGATACAAGATATGATTTCTGCATGGTTAAGCATCTCAACATTCTTTCTGTGGAAATACTGTTCAGACTCATGAAGAGAATGAACACAACATCGTGAGTGAGGTTCCTCTCTGTCCTGGAACTATCCTTTCTTTCAAGCTGCCTCATTAGTTGCTGGCAGACATTGCAATAAAAATTTTGTATTTCTGGTAGTCATTGATCATTTATAATATAATTGCAAGAGGCAAATAATCTTGGGAGACACAAATACCCCATGTGAATGGCACTGAAACAGAGACAATGGGTAGTTAAGTCACCAGGTAATAATATTATGCTATATATTTCATAAGTTTTTCAAAAATTCAGTGAAAAACTTTGTACCAAGTACATAAAGTAGAGGGTACTCCTAAACTTTCTAATGATTATTGACAATTCAAACAAATCATTGATGTCTTTTACCATGTAGGTCAACTATTTAACTTGATACTGGTTTAGACATAAGCTTTAATTTAAAAACAATACTTATTACTTTTATTTATGTATTATTGAGCTTGTGCCTATGTTTGTATGTATGGGTGTGGGTGTGCACACATGTGGAGGTCAGAGGACAACGTGTGGCATCTGTTCTCTTCTACAATCATGTGGGTCCCTGAATCAAGCTCAGGTCATCAGGTCGGATGGCAAGCACATTTAAGTGGATCACCCTGACAGCCCAGATAGCTTTATTTTTAACTATGTTCTCATTTTATGCATTTTTCTCTAAGTACTCAAGGGAAAAAAGAGCTATAAAATGCTAAAAGTCTTAAAGGAAAAGATATTTTCAGCCTGCCATTTGCACACCTACATTTTCACATATGCTTATTTCCTGTTATGACTACTCGTGAGGACCATGATTTTAGGATGCCAACTATTTTCTCCAGTTGGAAAGGATTACATCAAGGTTCATCTAAGATAATAGAAAAATGACAAAAGTTTCTGTGCTTATTTCTTGCTAATAACCATTCTAATGAAATGGATAGAACACAATAGACATATTCTCAAGCAGAAACTTAGTAACACTTGGCATTTTGGGTATAGCCCTAACCCAGTAAAAAGTAAATATCCTTATCACCTTGGAAGAAGGGTGAATGGCAGTAACTCCCTTATTGATGATTCTATTGGAAAGACTTCAAAACACAATGCAGGTTCAATATTTCCTTTAATATGATTTTTCTCCATTTCCTTAGACAATTGAAGACAGCTAAAATATTTTCAAAATCTAGAGGATATCCAATGTGTATATGCTGCTTGATTAGACATATGGAATACATATTTGGAGTAAAGCCAACTGGAGACCTGTTTGAGTAATCTAAACACCCGAGCTGAGAGGAGCTAACATCCAGAGATCAGCTTTACACTTTGAAGTTCTCTGGCCTTCATTTTACCTAATTAAGACAAGATTTAATAATCAAACCACTGTATAAACGTATACCTCAAAGTATAGGTTTGTTTCTAATTTGGGGTAGAATTCTCAACAGATTCCAAGGAACCAGCCCCACATGGGAAAGGCTGCTGATAAGATTTGCTTTGCCTATTGATCAAATGCAAATGCCTGCTTTTCATCTTAGATTGATCCTGAGACTTAGCTTAGCATCTGCCTATCAAAATCTCTAGTGTTATACCAACTAGAAAAACGTAGCATTAGCATCCCCTCTGAGTCTGAAAGGGTGGCAGCTCAGGGTCATGGAAAGTGAATTCTATTCACATAAAACATATAAAAAAAAGTGAAAAGCTATTAACATAAAACATATACTTTCACAGGGGCACACTTAACTGATTTAGCAACAGCAGAATAAATACACTCAAGTATTTTGATAAATGTTAAAGTGAGTACCAGCAAAGAATTAGTGCACTCCAATATTAGTTTTATAAGCAAACCTAACTTCAAGACAAAGATTATAAGGTCAAAAATATGATTCCAAGTCCATCATCCCATACAAATTTCATGCAACAGGCAGATTTTAAAAAAGGATATGGACTCATTTTAAGTTGTTCCAAAAAGCCACCAAACAAATAAACCACACTTTACAACTATAGGTTGAACCTGTGCATTCAAGCTGATGAATATTCAACAGGCAAAGAAGGAAGCTAATTCCTTCCAGAAGAAATTGATTTGATAGATATCAAGTTAACAAACTTAGAAAGACGCTATTGCAGCCAGATGACTCAGAAAGCATATACAACAGTGGGTCTCAACCGTCCTAAGACTGCAGCCCCTTAATATGGTTCCTCATGTTGTGGTGACCCCCAAGAATAAAATTATTTTTGTTGCTACTTCATAGCTGTAATTTTTGTTACTGTTGTGAATTGTAATGTAAATATCTGTGTTTCCCATGGTCTTAGGTGACCTTGTGTAAAGGTCTTTCAATTCCCAATGGAGTCACAGTCCAAAGTTTGAGAACCACGAGCCTATTAGCTCTAGAGAAAGAAGACTGGAAAGAACACGATTCCATCTCAGTATCTCAATCCACACAGAATGTGCACCATCTTCAAAAAGCAAGGGATTAGCCTGGACAAATTTGCGTTTAGGATTGCTCAACCCTGCTCAGGACTCTTTATTCATGATTCCATCCATGAGTGGGACCCAAGAATAAAAGAACATCTTCAGGGAATCTTACAGTAAGGCTGGCACAAGATGAAGCCCCCAATTTTATTGTCATAAGGAAGACCTAAAGGACAGGGATGGCTTCTGCTCACACTAGGGCTTATTTTGTTGGGCCTCGTGTTTTACACTGCAACAAAGCTTTTACTATGCTGAGCAGTATATCTGTTTATCACTGCACAGTAATGCCTTTAGGGCATGAGTGTATGTCACAGAGAACAGAGAGGGGGATCATCTCCCTACAAATTCATACAGCATGCTTTCCCGTGCTGTTGTATACCAAGATACCATAATCACTCTTTCTTTGTGGTGGGTTTATTAGGAAAACTCAGAGTGAGTGTATTATGGTATAGACCATAATTGCTATTTCAGCCCATATCAGGGTTCCGGAAAGAAATGACCAGAAGTTTCAAAGAAACTGCTACAAATGACTTTTGGAATGAAATAGGTATACTGAAAAATAAGCATGGCCTAGAAGCCAAGAAATACAATGCTGGCTTCCACTGTCCTATCTGCCAACACCTGTGTAACCTTTCTGACTCGTCAGCCCACACATTTATCCTGCATCCCAAATGAGGCTTTATGCATACAGGACTAATGTGTCTGTGAATTAAATAAACACCTTCTCAATCTTAAATCATACTGTTAACCCATGATCTCAACTTCACTTCAACTGTCTCGTGAACATAAAAGTAGTGAGAACAGTGATATTGTGACCCTGTACTTCGACCCAGAGGGCTGGGCAAGGGCAGTAATCTTTGCATTATGTCCGGTCCCAGCATACCCCTCCCATCTTCAGTAGAGAAGCCTCCTTTGGAAGCCAATGCTCACAGTATTTAACTCTGCTTCACAGCTTACTTTATTCATGTGGATCTGTTGCTGGTACTGTTTCTGCTTCTCCAGGAACTGCTGGTGCTGCTGCTGAATGACCAGCTGAGCCAGCGTGCTCTGAGGCAAAGGTGCAGACTGGGTTCGATTCAGGGGTCGGTGGCGGGGCAATTTGTGGGTACCTCTAATGCCTGGTGAAATTCTTTCTTTTGTTGCCAAAGGAGACTGAGGATGTAATGGAACTCCACCTGAAAAACAAAATGTGAGTGTGAGTGAACACAGTGTGAGCATATGAGTGTGTCAGAGTGTATGTGTATGAGTGTGAGTGTGTATCTGTGAGTGTTTAAGAGTGTGATAGTGAGTGTGCATGAATGTGAATATGTGAGTATGAGTGTAGAGTGTGAATGGGTGTGTGTGAAAGTGTCCATGAGTGTTAGTATGTGTGTGTATACTAACTAAGTGTATATATGAGTGTGTATCAGTAAACGCTATCACATAGATGAAGATAAGGCAGTCTATAATTCTAGAATTTTAAGAAAAACACAAAATATACATTCTTACCACACCTCTAATTTTCCCATGTTTCAAATACTTAAGTTTTAGATAAAATTCTCTCACTCAGTGAGTGTGAGTGTGTGTATGAGTATGTGAATGTGAATGTGTGTGTATATGAGTGTGTATTAGTAAGAGTGTGTGTGTATGTGTGTGAGTATGCATATATGAATGTGAGTGACTGAGTGTGTGTGTGTGTATATGTGTGTTTGTAAACAAAGATTCATTGATACATAATTTTAAGAGAAGTCAAGAAGCATTTGCCACACATATAACTTAAGAAGGCCTGGCTGGGACTGGAAGATGCAAAAGCCTTGATCAGGAACACATCTGTGCAGTAGAAACATCAACCGGCAATGAAGCATGTTATATACCAAGGGACCCACCCAGTTTCACCCCACAGACCAGGAATGCATAATGATCAGAGCTCCTCCCACAGTGCCAAAAGTTTGGCACTGGTACAACAACAGGACATGCTATTGTACTTCTGAGTTAAATGCCACACTGAATCACTGGTAATAGTCCTAAAGGACCTGGAAATAATGTCATTATTAATTACCAGCCACAAGAAGCTTTTGCTGCCGCATTTGTTCCTTCAACAGCAGGTGCTGCAGGAGAGCCTGGTGGCTGCTGTTGGGCTTTCCTTCCATTGCTCCATGAACATGGCTGGAGGATGCTGCAATGCTACTGCCATACTGGCCAGGCAGAGCAACGCCTTGTCTGAGCATCTGTGTCTCACACTTCTGCTTGTCTTTGAGTGAATTGGAAGCCTGTGTCAAGAAAGAATGAACATGGTAGTCCTCCTTACTCCTGTCAATGCTAGGACTCTAGTCATTATGTAAGTTTCTTGTTCTCAGTGTATACTGAGGAAAAGAGATAATACTATATCTTTTACACTACAAGAATTAACAGATACAGTTGAGGCACTGGAAACAATTTAGCAATTGTTTAACAATGCAATAGAGTATAAATGCACTGGGCATAAGGAAAAATAGTGTTAAATACTAAAAATGAGAGTAAACAAAATTTTAGCTACGCAGGAAGAACAAGTTTAAATGTTTTGTTGGATATCCTAGTGGTAATAGTTTTATAAATAATGAAATATAGTAAAAAATTGTCTTAGGAAGTAACTAAGTCTTCTTACCAAAGGATGGGAAGTAAATGCATACATAGATTATATTAGCTCATTTCAATATACAGATCAAAATATCATGTTGCAAACTATAAATACATGCAATTATGATACATCAACTTAACAAAAAGTCAAAATAAATGTCAGGATTTTAACTGGGAAGATTACTTCTAACATACTTTAAAAGACACTATATGAGTATAACATAAGTTGGAAAGTTAAAATTTATTCAACTAAAGGCTATCACATAGATGAAGATAAGGCAGTCTATAATTCTAGAATTTTAAGAAAAGCACAAAATATACATTCTTACCACACCTCTAATTTTCCCAGAGCTACACGTTTCAAATACTTAAGTTTTAGATAAAATTCTCTCACTCGGTGAAAGCTGGTACAAATAGACAGGAATTTGATTTAAATATGTATTTTCTATTAATTCATAACAGATCCCTACATCTCTGAATATTAAAAATGACAACCCAGATACTTTTGTATAATAAAGTAAACTGCAAGTGAAATCAGATATCAAATAAAAGTGTTATTAAGAACTTGAAAGGTCTGGTAACACAGTAATGATGCCATAATAATTACATCATCAAGAGCAATAATGAATTATCCTATTCAAAAAATTTAATGAATGGTGGTCATTTTGGTATTACAAAAGCAGGAGTCTAATGCCTCAAAATTATGTGGCATGTTTCTTTTCAAAACTTATGTTTCATCTTTCAAAATTGCTGTGCACCAGGGAGGCAAAACAATTTTCAGTGATGGAGAAATTGAAGGACAGAGAGGTAAATGGTTTGTCTGAGTCACAGACTGGGTCAATCCAATGCTTAATATATAAGTGATGCCTGGCCCAGTCTTTTTTTTTCCTTAAAATCTTCTGCTCTGCATTGGGGGAAGGGGATATTAGAGTTCTTTCTGCTGGCCAATGGTAAGCTTGAGAAATTAACTGTGAAGGCCTTATCCACACCAAAATGGAAGCAAAGAAAAATGAAACTAATCCAAACCACACTGGTTTATTCATCCAATGGCACCAAATAGTATTGCCATTGAAACATAAAACGTTCTGGCTTTAGTATGGTCCTTTGGGGAATGAATTTCTTTGACAACATTAAAAGTAGTGCATGTGTGAGCTAGCAAGATGTGGTGGGTGAGACCACCAAAAATGGTGGCATCCAAATGCCAGCTGTTGTCTCATAAAAGTGCAGGGGTTGGGCATTTATATACAATTAAAATAAATGACAGAGGAATAAAAATACAATTTTCATAAGTGAGGATTTGAAGACACCACCCCTCCCCCGCATCTTATTTATGGCTTCAATTCTACTTCCATTTTTCATTTCATTAAAATCAACTGTTTACAAATCTTTAAAATTTCAAGAGTGTAATTGATTTAGGATTTTCATGCTTTTCTTTTGTAAATCTTATAGAGGTCACATTTTAAGTCTGCCTTCTCTTCACATATGGTATATGATCATAGAAAGATGACATTATATTCTATTAATAATCCAGATGTAATAAAATTTTAGATCTAATAAAATTATCTGTCTCAAAGATATATGTGAGTCTGCACTTAGAAGAAGGCTTGACATCAGTGCTGACACTGGTGGCAGGGGTGGGAACAGCCTTTACCTCCACAGTGTCTAGCATCTGACTTCTATGGATGGATGGTTTAATTTACTAACATCTGTGATGAATTATCCTGTGTAAAGCTGATTAATATTTTGTAACAAGTAAAATATATATTATTTTAGAGAATGTATATGAAATTATTATTTTTGTCTTCCTTTATACTAGGACAATTACTCCTCCTAAAGATCCTATTTCAGCTGCCAAGATTTTTTAAACTAAATAATTCTATTGAAGGCTCCTGGGAATAGTAAAATGTTGTGCTTGGGGAGCCTTTTGAGTTAGGTATTCTTCACTACAGGATGAGTGAATTCCCTAAATAAAGTCCCTCACAAAACCATTTCTATAAACACGTTCTGCTATATGTCACAGGCTGAACCTCTAAGCTCTACCTTGGGGTATGCTCAGGTCTGCCACTCAGTATAAGTATTCTTGGGATTTCAAACTCCTAGGATTAGCTTCCTCTTCTGTAAAAATGAGGACCACGATCTCTCCTTCACAGGGAGGATATTGGAGCCACTAAAATTATACATGTGAAAACTACTAAATGTTTTTATGTTAGCAGTCATTAGCCAAGTAAATTATTTGTATATGATCTCATGAAGCCACTCTGTACTTTGAATGCCTTTGATCAAAGCTGAAAACAGCAAAACATGCTTGGGATGCTCTTCCTAGCAAGGTCTCAAGTCTACATCTGTAAGTAATAGAAGTGAGTTCGTGGACAAGATGTTGCTTGTCCTGGTTTAGGCTGAGGGGTGCATGACTCACATTGAGTGGGGACGGCACTGCTGGAAGTCCCAGAGTGATATTGGGCAGGGAAGGGGAGGTATAGAGACTTAGCAGGTTCATGGAATCTTCATGAATTAGAATGCGCTGTTGTGGAACCAGTTGCTGTTAAGAAAATGAGAGAAGGAAAATCTCAAAACATCACAAAGTTATCAGTTTTCTTAGTAAACGTTCAGATCTCATAAAGCAGTCTCTACATGATCACAATGAAGGAAAACATTAAGCACTTACTGTTTGTTTCTATATTGAAGCTTTATAGTATAGAATTCAAGTGAAATATATTATCAGAGATCTAAAAAATTATCTAACAGCATTTCTATGTTTATCCTGGAAATTCCTTTGAAAATATGGATATTTTCATGTTTTTCATTTATTCGGAAACTACAAGAATCACAGTTCTCAGCGACTGATGAGTATTTATAAACTTTCTCATCCAAAAAGGAAGAAGAATAAGTTTATCAAATAGTCATAGCTTTGACTATAGTTTTATTTCATTTACTGGGAGGAAACTCACAGGAGATTAAGCAACAGTATATAAGGCTTCTAGATTAATCACATTTTAATATAAAAGTATTAATAATCTATGGATGGTGTTATTTTACAACATATACTTTCAAACCTAAATTTAATTTTTTACGAGATCTCTATTCCAGAATAATATGCATTTACACTAAAATATACTCTATGTTTTGGCATCTCAGTGCTTTTTTAAACAAACACCTTTTTAATCCAACACTAAGAGAAATGTGTTCGTACATGTGGCTTACTGTGGTTGCTTGACTTACATCTTCTGTTTAACTCTTGCTCCCCTCCCAGAACTTTTATACAATAAGAGTTACAAAGGTCTTATTAGACTAGGGAACTCTGGCCTGATATTGTTCCCCAGGGTACAACATCCTGAAAAAGAATACTCCATGTTACAGTATAACACAGTGACTGCTTTCTTCCCAAACAAAAAGCATATGGGACTCCAATAATAGACCACCTCCAAGAGAGATATTGCACACACGGGCTTTGACTAAAGTAAATATAATAACTTGTCAAGCATGTTTGGAGGAGTTGTAGATTTTCCTCAGGACAAACCTGGGATATCAATTAACAAGGGAAAATATCATGTGCTACTGCAATGCAGCTTTGGAATGTCACCGAAGAGTGCCGTGCCACCAAAACACAGGATGTTATTCCAAAACGTTATCTCAATCATTCAGCTGTTTGGAGATGAGCCTCAGCCTTAACATAATACAAGGAGAAGCTCAACGTGGAGTTTTCCTATTGCAGCATGGAGAATCTCTACTTCAGGCTGTGTTTCGCCTTAAAAGAACACGTCAGCTATTCATGCATGAAAATCATGTGTGATGTTGATCTATTAATGCTCCATTGCGTTCATATGGCAAAACTGAAGCTGTCTAAAAACCCCAAAGCATGAAAATTACTGGGAAAGATTTTTAAATTATAATGTATGAGATTATAATTTTATTTTAGGAGCTATCAGTAATAGTCAAATATCTGCTCAAAGTAAAATAGCAAGCAGCTATTTTGTTTACACAGTTGGCTTTGAAGTCAGTTTTAGTATATAGTATATGCATGAACCGCAAAAGATACAAGCAAGCGAAATTGTTTTATTAGGTTACTGGCAGCCAATACTAGTTTAAAATAAAGGAATAGCCTATTCATATGTATTCATAGAATAGAAAAAAAGTCGGAACTTTAATTGAGAATTAACCATTCAAAGTTATGAATGATTCCCACAGCAGTGGCTTGACAGGAGTCACGACAGGAGAATGACACAGGCTCAGATACAAGGTTTTTTGCTTTTTGTTTGTTTCTTGTGTGTGTGTGTGTGTGTGTGTGTGTGTGTGTGTAACTGAAATAACTTTTTTAAATACCCTTCTACCCACCCCATACATGAAGAGAACACACTTGAAGGAAACTGAGTTCTTCCTCAGATGTGGTGGAAGCAGCTGGCAGGCTGCTCACGCAGACTTTGTCTGACATGAAGGGATTTGTTGATATTCCTTTCTGGGATGGCAGGCTCTAGAACTTTAATATAAAATTCTTGTGCCTCCATCTTTCATGGTGGCATATTAATTTCAAGTGTCTATCAATGCCCTGGAGGTTAGCATTACTAATTCTTCCCAACTGCCTCATGACCATAGTTCAGATCAGGAGACTGAGGAAAGAACATGAGGCATGGAGACTCCCAGTGGGACCAGCAGGGTCATCTCCGCATGCATCCTACCCTACAGCTGCCCCCTGAGGAATGGAGACAGTAGAAACAATTAAGATTCATGTTGTGTCTGAGTAATCTAGGGTTCATGAAGAGAAGAGAGGGGAGAAAGTAGAGCCCATTAAGAAGACAGACCTTACAGATCTTACAGACCGGAGGCTCTACAAACCACACGAGACATTCCCTAACATTACCTGGAATCCAAGACATACTCTCCGCCCCCATGCCTATGGTTGGTCTTCTCACAGACACTAATCATATGACCCTTGGGCACGACTTATTGCTCTCAACTTACGTAAAGAAACAGGCAGAGAGTCTGCGGAGGTTTTCAGTGCTTAGGACCATAACTCACAGAACGAGACAGTCATTTCCTTTCAGATTGTCATTTTGAGCACAGTTGTCCCCACAGGTTCTCTGTAGGAGAAGTCTATCTGTTGTGGGTCCATGTATCTTAATAAAATGTCAAAGTGTATTCTCTATTGCTAAGTGCAGCGTGTGCAGAGCCATTCACGTAGACAGGAACCTGTGCTCTCCTAGGCTGATAAGCTCCGCCACCTCAGCACTGTGAAAAGCTCACAGGGATCTGCAGGAAAACAGAACTTTTCCAGAAGGTGGTCTTGAAAGAGCTTGGGGCCATCCTTGGTGCTCTATTGCTGAGATGTCAACATATCACAGTTTAGAACATTGGAAAGATGACTTCAACATAACACATCTCCACAAGTGGAAACGTAATTCTGTAGGCAAATGGACTAGATGCATTCAATGAAAGGCTATCATATAACCTTTATGTCACCATTAATGCTTAGCTCATCAGTATTGGGTAATGTTGTTAGGTGCTGGGCAGGCAACGAAGTCTAAACCTTCAACCACGCATGCTCATCAGTTGCTAAGAGAGCGGTGAACAAGCATCAATGGGCTGTTGTAACCACTATTATTATATCAAAACTAAAGCTTTTGAATGGCACAGAGATGCCTATGTGAATTTAGGCTTTCATGGGTAACTAGCAACTCATCAGGAACATACAGGATGAACCTAGAACTGAGGTAGGGGAGATGTTCACATTTTAGTAAGATCTTTCAAAACTGTATTTAACTTCCTTTTTTTTTCATGATATTGTTAATTGGAAGTATTTCTTACAGATGAATAAAGTATATGTTGACTGAAAAATATTTGCCTGCCAGAGGAGATATTCATTCAGCCATTGACATTAAGAAGATACTGGTTTAAACAAAAGGCATCAAATCTCTCCAAAGGTGAGGACTAACAAAAGTTAGAAAACTGGCCATTGCCAATGTTCTGGATGAAGGAAGCCAAAGGGATGTCCTAGACAAGTACAGTTATTCTGGCCAACAATTCAAAATATAAACCACAACTAAGCACATAGTATGGAACTGCAGAAGCCTTGACTGAAATGAGAGCTTCCAGAATGTCTCTCAGAAGTGGTCAGAATGGCGTGGATACACTCTTAGCATTTCTTGCTGAGAAACGGGGATGGGCAGATAAAATAGTGCGGCAGGCACCATGGAGTTTAAAGTGATTAAAAGCATTTGTAAGCTATTGCTGGATCTCAAACACATGGCTAGTGAATAAAAGTAAGAAACAGACTAAGGCAAATGACAGCGTACCACTCAAATTCTCTAAAATTCACCTTCAACCACGCATGCTCACAGGACAAAAACTACACATTAAGTATAGCAAAACCCCAGAAAGCATGACTGCCCTGGAGACAAGAAAGGCAGAAGGGGAAGAGAAATGGACAAAGAGAGAGAGAGAGTAAAAGAAGGTGATAGGGAGTGGAGGTGAGCAATTCAATGACTGTCTCTCTTACTGACTCCGTAGCTTGAACACACATATGTAAAGATCTACCTACTTTCAATAAGCTTATAGAAAAAGTGAACATAGAATGTTCAGTTTACTCATTGTTCAAAATTGTCTACAATAGGCCAGAGAACTGGAAAAAAGAAAAGAATATAGACCTTACATGAGATATTTAGACTAGTAAAATAAATATTTATTATTCACAATTCTCATCTGAGCTCTTCTATTCTTGGGCTGTGGATACAGACAGACACCTACCTTTCCTAGAAAATAGTGCCTTCAGTCTAAGACAGAACCCTAACTATGTTTTGAGGTAGCATCCACATCTATCAGGATGGCCTACAGGAAGACATACTTAGGTCAGGTGACTTGAACTTCAAATTGTAGACTATTTAAAAAACAATGGCTTAATATTTGTATATTGATTTAGCAATACTTTTCAAGATTATATTTCTTTTCTATGCTTCTTTCAGAAAAAATAAAAGCTCCACATAATAAAATTGAATTATTTTCAAAAAGTAAAACTTCTAAAGTTTTAATTTTTTACTTTATGCTGGAGATCATATTACTATGTAATATTAGACCAAAATCAGCAAGATAATAACAGTCATTTTTATAGACTACATTCTTCTGCTTCCCTAAATCCTCCTTAACTCTTCCAACCTCTTTACATCCCCGCTAAGTTCAGATTCTCTTATCCTCTCTTCTCTTTTTATTCTCTCTGAAAAGAAAGCACCAAAAATTAAAATAAGAATGGAAATAAAAACAAAAAATCAAAACAAGCTAAACCAAAACAAAATCAACAAAGAGCCCACAGAGAAAACATGGAGCCTTTTGTTGTGTTGTCCAGTCACACACAGGCATGAATGAGGCTTGCCCTGGAATGTGGTTACCCATTTAGAGGGGGCGGAGAACTGGATAGGTAGAATCTTAATTTTATTTAGGTGTATGTGTGTGCATATGTGCACATCTCTATGGGTGCTTGCGGAAGCCAGAAGAATGTGTCAGGACCCTGGAGCTGGAGTAACGACTGGTTGTGCACCATCCAGCGTGGGTGCAGGAAACTAATCTTGGGTCCTCTGGAAAAACAGCAAGGACTGTTGAGCTGCTAAAAGCCCTGGGAACTGACTTGCTAACTCTGTATTTACATTTTCTAAAAGATCTCATTTTGCAGTGTTGGCTCCTGTAACTATTGTGCCATCATGGCTTTTTTTTTTCCAAGTGGGGGAAAAGGTACTCTGAGGTACCCATGTAGACATGGAGATGGCATAGCAAATGTCATAATGACTATCACAAACAGCAGGCAGATGAGCTACGGGGCTGGCGCAATACAAATGTCATTTCCGGTGATTTTAGAACACTTCACCCTTATTATTAGAATCATTTTTTTCTTTTCTTAAATAATTTGCTCTTGCCTGAAAAAATCATTTTAAAGCATAACAGCAGAGTCAGCTAGTAATATTTAAACGGAACCAAAGCAGCAGCTTGGCTACTGTTAAGTCAGCTATCAAGTAAATCTACTGGATCTGGACTCATGGTGCTAATATGCACGGAAGCATATTTGAACCCGCAGGCCCACAGTATTAATGATCCAAGCAACTAGATGGCTATAGACATCTCCGATGGGAGCTGAGAGCAGAGATGCTTGAGGTTTTAGTTCCCAACCAAGTTTACAAAGGAATAAAGCAAGTAGCTCCAACAGTCTGGATGCTGGGACTGAGCATATGTAAAAAATAGGAGGAGCGGAACAGAAGTGGTCAGAGCAGATGGAGACTCATTCTCACGAGAGAGCTGCTGGCCCAGAGACAAACAACTTAATGAGTTTTCCCTATGAAGAGTCCGTGCTGATGACAATAGCAAAATGGACTCCTTTCTCATTTCAGAATGTACCTCCTGCCTTGCAAACACTGACTAGAAAGTGGCAGGAACCGGTATTGCTACCTCTTAATCGATCAGGAATCTGAGAATTAATAAAGTTTGGCAACTTGACCAAGTGGTTAGTTACACAGCAATGCTTGCACCCCATCCTCAGACAGATTACTTACATATCCACTCTACTGTGCATGCTAAGTTTTAATCCAGAGTACATCCTCATTCATTCCTGCCTCTGTCTCATCTACATTGGGTGGGACTTGTGACTTATAGGATAGAAAACAAAATCACTTCATCTAAGGGCTTAAGAAATTTAGGTGTGCCTTTTCCAGTCTCCTAGGCAGCAAATGCAACTAGATTCCCATTTGTTTATATGTGGGCTGAAGAATTAGGTGTTATTATTCTCTACTTATAGGCATAGCACAGAGTCATTTACACCCTGCTGCATTTAAGTTGGTGATGAGATTGGTCAGGACCTTTTGTGTGCTACATAAAGACTGCACCACTAAGAGACACACTCAACTCTGTTTTCCTTTTCTTCCTATTGATACAGGTTATCAGAATATTGGACAGACTGGTCTTAGCTCGCTCTGATTCCCTGGTAGATTATGAACTTGAGACATTTATTCCATTAAGATGAAAACCTATGTGTGTAATTTCATCAAAGCAGGATATTCTGTAAATGGAGAATTACATACTTGAGCATTTTAGCATCAAATACTGTAATTTTGATCAATAAATTTCTGCTGCTATGAAATCACATTCTATTATCAATCTTACAGAGTAACTATTCAAAAAAACCACAGAGCAAATTCTAAGTGATTGCACACTTGGCTGTGTCCACTTTCTCTGGGTGGTAATGTGTCACAGCTAGGATGCTAATTTGTTGACAGTCTGCCTCCTTACCTATCCAGACTGAATTACAGGACAGAGCTCTGTGAATGTAATACAGCAGAAAACACATGTTAGCCATCAGGGCTGTATTTTTGGTTCTGGGCCATAGAGAGGCTACCCATCGGTGCAGAAAGGTCTGCCCACCTGGCCTTTTGGACCACAGTTCAGGCACACAGTTAATTCATTATGAGGAAAGTCGCCGCTTGCTTTTGAACTAGCCTTGTGAGCACTGGAAGTGGATGTCCTGCTACTGACCTGGAGAAATCCCTCTACCCTTTAAACTCCATTAAATCACATTTCCTTCTGTTTTGTTTTGTTTTTCTTTTTTGACTGGTGGGGGTGGAAGGAGAGATTTGCAGTGACAGGGTATGCTCAATAGCTAGCTGAAAAGCAAGGAGATCCAAGCCTAATTTGTATACATAAAAGGTTTAGAAATAAAATAAGTAAAATGTCTTGATTTAAACACTCCATTTTGGCTGTAGCTATGCATGTATACAGCTATACACACATATATACACATACATGTTTAAAACTAGACAATATTGAAAATGTAGTAGGTCACAATGTGCCAGAAGAGGAAAAACCTTCCATTTCGCCATTTTGTTTTCACCAACACTTCTTCCTGGGTTGTACTATTATTATTATTATTATTATTATTATTATTAACAACTGAACAGTGAATAAATACATTTAGTAACATAGCAACTCTCAAACCCCACTCTTTGTCCTCCCACCTGAACTGTGATCAAATCCCACATGCTGTCCTCACTCCTTCACTAAAGATGCCCAGACAGATATTTTAACTCTTTCTGAATCTAATAAAATGTTAGAAAGCAGCTAAGGACCCACAGCCGAGTTACCACACTGCATCTTAGAATTATCCATGCTGTCAAATGTAGTACCATATGCTGTCATTTATCGAGGGTACAAACAGCCCTAGGGCTGATCAGAACCTATCAATCAGTGTCTTTGTGGTTAGTGTGATTCACGTTAATAACTTACTATTCATGACCAAATTGTTTTTTTTTTCTTGGAAATTAATTAAAGAGCTACAGAATATAGAAAATCACTCAATATGGGGAATGTAATCTCAGCCCCTGAAAGTCCTACGTACATGTGTGATCATAAGTATTCATAGACTAGTCTATCTTGCATCATATTTTGGAGGGTATAATAAAAAAGTTAGCAAGTTGCAAGATAGTATGAAGCAGGAAACTATGAGGGTCTTAGAGATTAGTACAGAGCTCTGGATGTTAGCCTTGAAGTAGCTCAGAGGTGCTCAGAAGCAGGACCCTGGACCTTTATAACTAATGTTCTCTTGCAAATAGAATAGAAGGTTTAGACTCTGGAAGATGATGTCCTCCTTGGGTATGTCTCACATCTGCTCCGAGCAGGCACCTGGGGACTGCACAGATGTGGATGCTTTAAGTCAAAAGGCTGTACAAGGCCATGCGATGTCTGCTGGAATGCTCCCAGACTCACTCAGAGTTAACTACTTTTCAGACAGAAAATCTGCCACTGTCAGAGCGAGGTGAGACGCTCGCCATAGAACTTTGTCCTTTGAGTCCCAGCATTGTGTGGGGGAGAGGCTGGAGGGTTTTGGAGCATTCTCCTTGCTCAGCCATGGCCTTTATTTTTTTAAACTTTCTTGAGGGTTTTTGAGTTCGTGAGAAACCAGAGGTCAAAGTCAAGAATGTGAGGCCTTTAAAGCATCCATTTCCACTGCTTATATTTCACCTAATGATTTTGTAAAATCTAGTAATTTTATGTGTGTGCATGTGTGTTTGTGTGTGCATGTGAGATGTATGCACTGACAGAGTGGTGAAGGACATTTCTGTCAGTAAAGGTGACTCTAACATCAGGGGCTTATGTCAGGAGACAGTAAAGTGACTCCCACATAGGTAGAAGTGTCTTGGCACAATGTGGATAATGCTATGGCAAGGAAGCTGCTGTAACCCAATAAATGACTGATTTGACCAATGCCACTTGGCCTCAAAGGACGAAGGCTCTAGAATACAAAGGGAGAAGCAAGTAACAGTCATGTAGGAGACATCATCGCAGCGCCTCTCCCTGCACAGGATGCATAGGGAGGAGGCGGCATGATGCGTAGACAGAACAACTTTAGGCCTTTGGTGTATGGCCAGTCGGATCAAAATAGCTCCATTAATTTGGCTACCTTCCTGCAGTCCACACAGAAACCACACGACTCATGCTGATACTCACTTTCTTCTTAGTATTGTGTCATTGATTACAACAAATGATGATATTTTAAAGCAATCTTCTACATTAAGTCAGTTTCCCTAATGGCGTTCACAGTTTTATTTATCCTTATATGTATATCCCCAGGTAGAATGACCATCACGAAGTAAATACTAAATAAATGCTCACTCAGTGGCATTCTAGTTCCCTCGATCATAATACAGACATCAGTTGTCTTTCTATTATACTTTATGTCAAATGAATAAAATCTCTTTCATTAGTAGTTATTGTGAGAGGCATAACATGGATTTGGTGGGCTTATTTATGGGTCTACACCGATCAGAAAAACTGGTACCCAGGCAGGGCTACAAATCTATATCATTGGGCAGCACAGAGTTAGCATAGCTATGAACATATTAATTCTGATTTGCATTTCAGTATACTTCCAACATGGATGATTATGAAATCACCTGTAAATATAATCAAGTATATTCAAACCCACATATAAAACTCTATCACCAATATGAAACAGTACAAAAGACAACTAATATTTGTTCATAACCGGAAATTCTTGGGCTCTGTTTATAGATTTATAATGTGTGAAAATTTGGAAGCCTGGACTCAGATATACCACTTTGTGACACAGAAACTCTTTTCAGACATGGATGAAGTGGGATCTTACCTCGGGGAGAGGCGTGGGAGGCAGAACTGAAGCCTCGTTTTCGGTAACATTCCCAGCAGGCCCATTGTTTGGTGAACTGGGACCTGACCCTGGAGAGCTGCTACTGACTGAGGATTCTGAAAAACATGGTAAAAGACACATGCATTCATGAACAGCATGCAAAGGCGAACTCCACTGGCTACACTACCTGGCACTTGGTGTGATTGATTTTACTGCTGTGTCAATGGCAAGCACTATACAGAAAGAATGGAGGAAAGGAACGTTTCTAAAGTTTTCAGTTTCTTTCCCTCCTTTGTTTTCAATTACTATTGAAGTACCAGTTAACATTAACACTTTCTATTAAAGATACGAGTCTAAAAGTCACAGAAACCATTGATGAGAAAAGGAGAAAAGAGAGATAGTCCTTTAGTTGTTCTCAAGATATTATGAAAGTATACAGTGATTGAGATAATAAATTTGCATATAGTGTAAAAGCAAGTTGTTAACACAAGAGATTCTCAGGGAAACCATCCCGATGATGATCCATACATTGCTTTTTATTTGATATACTAAGAATACATCGTATCATAGCATATGCCAACCAAATTGCTTGAAGAAAAAGAAATAGAAACTAAAATTCTCTACTACTGCATTGATAGCCTTGTAACATGTCAGTTGACTTTAATTTTACCCCAGTGAATTTCTAGAAGATGAAAAGGTGTCAAATTTAGTAGTGTAAATATTTAAATACAAATTAAAAGCAAATTCCTTGAGGCAAAGTTTGAGATCAATAGTACTATTTACTTGCTAATCTTTAGTTACAAAATCCATGCAGACCTCAACATATAAAGTGGTCTATTTAATAAAACATCCAATTAAAAATTGAAAATCCCAGTTCCTAGAGATGTATCTGCAGAAGTCATTGTATTGAACCCTGGGAAATTATCCATGGCTTGGTCCTTCCCACACTCTACAGTCACTTGGAGTGTTTTCTAAGTGCATCATCTACACTGTGTTAACCCTGGTCTGCTCTGCTCAGTGGAACTGCTCCACGCTCTGCAGAGACCCAGGGCAGGGTCCTCAGTCTCGACTGCACATTTTCTTTAGATGCTATGATAATGTTACCTGCATCCTTCAAAGCCTCAGCTGCTTCACACCCCTGGACCTCGCTTCTCTAATTCCACCTGGAAACTCAGCAGGGCTTCACACCGCCTGCCCCTGTCCCATGCTGCAGGAGCTCTTGGTTTTTCCCTGACTTCCATCAAAACAACTTTTGACTTCCTTCTTTCCATTCTAAATATTGCTATTGTGTTACTCTAACATATGGTGCGATTAGAAGACTGGCAAGTTGGTAATTGGATTCTGGTCCTAATATCTGCCTAGTATGGTGTTTGAACAAAATTTTGGTATCATACAGGGTTATGCTCCTTATTTTCACTGCCTTTCTATCCATATGTTTTGATTAATTTGGTCATTTTTAACTTTGCCTTTTATAGTGATTCTTCTTTTATATAATATGAAAGTATATATACTTTTTACACACATAGATATATATGTGTATATATTGTAGACACAATATACATATATATATACATATACATACATACATACATACATACATACATATGTACATACATTCATACATATACTGAAACAGGGTCACACCATCCAGCCCAGGCTGACCCTACTGACTCTCCTCTCTCTGCTTCCCTAGTGGGTGCATTTCATTATATTCATGCCACAGCCACACAGCTTATTTTCCTTTTTCAAATGCACTTTAAATATTGTTCTTTTAAAGACATTTTAATATTTATTGTGGGTAAAGTTGTTATTTTTTTTGTTGTAGTTTTGTTGTTTTTTTTAAATTAGCTATTTTATTTATTTACATTTCAAATGTTATCCCCTTTCCCTGTTTCTTGCAAGTACTTCTGCCCCTGAATTTTACAGCTGTGAGGCAAGGCTGAAGCCAGGACGGTGGTGATTTCTCACTAATATTTCATTTCCATACGTTTAAAAACAGTATATTCTTAAATATTCTTCTGTCTTGGCCATTTTAGATTATCTTACTTTATGTGATGTTAAAAAAGAGCTGTTTTGCTGTGTAGAAACCTGTGTGATTTCTGCCTAGCAACCACTGAACAGCCTAGCAACCACACCACGGGAGAGCCTGACTGCCCAGAGGCTCTTTGGGGATAAACTGGGAGAGCCCAGGAGAAGGAGTGAGCTTGGAACCGGACTTGAAGAATAATGGAAGCAAGGAAAGGCAGAGGAGACAGAGGGGGAATCACAGTAGGCACAGGTGGTCAGGGCATAACATTTTAAGAGAGGGAAACGTTTGGAGAAAAAAGGGAAGAAAATGCTTGAGTTTGAAAACGTGCGAAATGATAATTTGTTTTTACAAGTCAACTGTGAAGAGGGGGCAAAGGAGAGAGAGAGGACACTTCCTCCTGTAAAGGGGAAAGAGAAAAAGGCAGAGAAGAGACTAGCAGAAATGACACCATAACTATGAGGGCACTGTGGTCATCTCCAACAGGTTACTAAAAACTTTCGCTATTAAAACAGAGTTCTTCAGATTAGATGCGAAGCCATAGGAAGGGATCAGGTGACAACACCTGTGTGCTGAAGTTCAGATCCCCCAAAGACAGCTAGACCCAGTGGAAAAGTCTAGTTTAGAATAAAAAGTAACAAACTGAACACTTATTAAAGCATTGTAATGGTGGTCTACAAGCTGGGCATGTGTTCAAGTAGTGAGCACAGAAGCCATGCCTCACCAACTTCCTGAGACTAGAAGGGATGGATTGCAATTGCATAAATTAAGAAGAAAAATCTGTAATTCCAAACTTAGGACTTGGTTACTATAAACTTGCAGTAATACAGATATTAAAAATAAATATTGTTTGTTTCTTCAACATTTTACATCTCTCAAGGAGTTTTCAAAACATAATCACTAATCCTTTTGTTCACATAACAATACCAGTCCATTTTGGTTAGAGAGGAGACTGAGGTCTTTGTTTTCAAATGGAAATAATCTGTCAATTTTTAAGCTGCCCTACCATTTGCATCCAAGTTATTTCACCTCTTTTAGACTATTCTCTTGATTCTCCTCTCTAAACTTGTTCTGGCTAAAAGAGAGGCAGGACACCCACGATCTAAAAAGAAAAAAACACAAGGAGTGAGATCTGATCTGGGAGAACCAACACCAACTGCCTACCTTAGAACTTCCTTCCAAAACAGAACATAGCTTCAGACCATGGCCTATTTCCTCTGTGCCTGATCAAAACATCTGCGTCTGAGCTATTGCACCAAGTAACCAGGAAACAGTAGTCAGGATTTACCTCTGTTAGCCTTTCGGGTTCCTGCATCCTTAAGTAAGCAGGAGCCAGGATTTTTGTGGCTAGCCATTTGGGTTCTTGTATTCTTAGGTACTTCTCTAATTTCAGAACAGGTACAAATGGGACAAAGGGGTTTGTAAGACATCAGGTTGAATTTCCTAACATGTTCCCCCCACAACTAACCAGGCAGCTAAAAAAATATGAACTCTTCCATTTGAGACTAGTGAAAACGGCAGCCTTTCCCCCTTCATAAAAAAGCAGCATTTCCCCCGCCTGTCATGAGTCCCAGGTCACTAGTAAACACATAAAGTCATTTATGAGTTCTGTAAATTTGTTGAAAAGTCGAGGTTTTGCTGTTCCACATAGTTTAATTTTCCCAGATGTATTTCCTACGTCCATGTCTGGGGAAGGGGAGGAGGGTGTGCTCCTCTTGATCCCCCACCCCTGCTCATTTCTGATCAGATTTCATTAAAAACTATAGTCTATTAGTTGGCATTTCCCAAACAGACTGCTTGCTTCTAAAAAGAGCAGGGCAGGCTTTGGTGTTGCTCGGCTGTGCCACGCTGTTCAACC